>NC_056737.1:99359272-99440532 GCF_019279795.1 Protopterus annectens
TGGGAGTGTTCCAGCCCAGGTTATGACGCTGTCACTCAAGTCCATATGGATCGATATTCCTTTATCTCTTGCAGAAAACTGGAATGTCAGAACAGCTTCCATTTCACCCACTGCATTAGTAGGTTTCTTGACTGTGTTCCCAGTTCTTCGAGCTATGTGTGTTATAGTTCGTTTGTACCCAGAGGCAATTGTGCAGTATGTCATGTGACTGGAGCCAGATAACCCAAATAACAACTGCCGGACCAATTCTCAGGTAACCATTGATATGCTTTTTTCCCACAAACAAAATAACAATATTCTACTTTACTACTGATGCGGGTTACCTCTGCATGTAACATCTGCGTGTCTATAACAGAGGACTGTTTATACAATTCAGGATGTTTCTGCACATCCTTCCACGTTGTTCTCATGAAGCTTCAATACAGATAATGAATGGTGCTACAAGTAGTACTGTGATCTTTGGCTGTTATATGACATTTGTAAGACACAGTTATGTTACAAATACTCCCACCAACTTGAACTGTATCATGTTTATAACAACATACAATTACTTTTTGTGTAACAGGTAAGTACAGTGCCACTTTGTCCTGTGATCTCACAGAACCTGTATCAAAGTGTAAATATTCACAAGTCTCAATCTATCCCCAAGGGGACACCATACATCGGAAGTCCTCCATATGATGTAGGTATGGCAGTACAAACACAGCAATTTAAAATGTTTATAGTGTGTACATGCACACGCATCATGCCTAGGTATTTGTTGAAGTGTGGAAGACACTCTGTGGCCAGTTCATCACGTATCACTATTTGTATCCGTGTAGTTATATGCAGGTAAGGTCCCAGCAAATGTAAAGTAAACACAAACATGGTTAATAGATTTATAATCACTATGACAGTAAACCAAATGTCTTTGGGGTTGCTTTGTATTGTTATACAGTCTGGCCCGGGTGATTCAGGCTCTATGGTATATCAGCTACAAGATGTTGATCAGACTTCATATCCTTTACCGGTTTGAAAACTGTGAGGTGAACCCAGGACGACCTCTCAGCATACTTTACTGCAGTAGGCGTTGCCAACAGTACCTGGTACAGACCTTCACACTTTCCACTTGCCAATTATCTTGTTTGGATAACAGTGACATACACACAGGATACTGGTGTCAGCTATGCGTCTGGCTTCACTTGCTCTTTATCTGTAAAAGACTTTAACTGCAAAACAGTGTTATTGGTTAACAATCCTCTCATGTCACCTGCTAATGAGCCATCGACCTCCGGCTCTGCAGGCATGACAGCTTTCCACTCTGGCACATGATATGCCATTCCACATACTACTTCAAAGTGGGTGCAACACTTTACATTTGGAACTGTTGTCATGCTCAGCAATGCTAGAGGTAGACAGCAAATGTAACTCGTCTGGGTGTCACCCACCAACCTCCTGTACTTATTTCTCGGGATCCCATTGTACCGCGCCAGCAGTCATGCTGACTGTGGGTTGTACATGCAATTTACATTCATGGAAATACAAATTAATCCCCCAGGTTGCGTGATTGTCTGGTTCACTAAATGTGTTCTATTGTCACTGTAGCTTCTTTACAGTATGCCCGATCTCGGGATACTTAATTTACTGGCACCTTTGCCACTGCTGCTGCATCCGGATTCATGGTTGGGAATGCTTCTACCCATTTTGATTATATATATGTGTAATCACTAAACAGTATTTCTTCCCTTCACATTTATTCAGATGTATGAACTACATACAAATAGTACGTAACGGTTATGGTGGTGTAGGTAAACACACTCCCTTCGGTTTAAATGCTCCCTGTGCATGATATCTACTGCAAATGTGACACGCTGCTCATGATGTTTGTATGTGGTTCCTAATTCCGTATGTTAGGGGTATTCTGTTAACCGAATGTACCATCCCCCCTGTTGAGACATGTCTCTACCCATGGCTCCACAAAGCCGCATATCTGACTACATTAGACGTTAATATTGGCTTTCTCACTGTGGATATGTGCAGTCCGTCTTCAAGGATTGCTCCTCGTCATACCCACGTCGGCTTTTCTGCTTTCGTAGTTGGTGTTTGCATTGTTTGTAACATTGCTACATGTAAAATGTCTGAGGATTGTCATTCCTCATTCAAACATACACTTTCCAACTGTGAGGCTGCTTGTTTTGCAGCTGCATGAGCTCATGCCTTACCTTTCCTACTGTTATCCTGTTGCTATCTATGACCTGCACATTTACAATTAGCTACTTTAGTGGGTAACTGAATGGAATGTAATGCATTCAGGATCAATTGCGCATGATTAATCGGTTTACCGGTGGATGTTATCATTCCCCTATTCTTCCACTGCTGCTCATAAACATGCACTGTACAGACAACATACTGACTATCGGGACATATGTCCACATCAGGTTTTCACCACAGTACAAGCACGTGTTAAAGCTATCTATTCTGCTGCTTGAGCAGACACGTTATGCTGCAGGGGTTGTGCGTCTACAATCTCATTATCAATAACTACTGCATAACCTACTTGATTCGTTCCTGTGGGACTCTGTCTACATGATCCGTACACATTAACTGTCACCTCTGCATCATCTAAGGGTATATCAGTGATATATCATGTCTGTGTGTAGTTATTTCATCCATTTCGTATAGGCAACTGTGTGGTGTGCCATACACAGGTGTCGGACGTGACGTTGATAGGTTTAATGTTGTACAACGTTCAATCACCATATGAGGTTGACTCAGTGGTATGGTCAAACAAGACAAATGTCTAGCATGGGTCAGGAATGCTATCTTCTCTTGCAGCAGAATGATCGCAACTGCAGGAGACATTCTCACAGTGAGAGGGTGGTATGATAACATTGAGGCCGGGGCCTGTACTGCCATGGGTGCTACAACAACTGCCTGTACACAATGTGGCACTGACCATGCCACAGTGTCCAACTGCAATGAGTAGTAAGCTATGTAGCGTTGCTTACTTCCATGCTGTTGCATCAAGACTGACGTCATATATCTCCGCTTACAATCTACAGTCCGACAACATGTGTTATGATTATTCGGGAGACCTAATACAGATGTTGAAGCTATCAATCGTTTTAGTCTGCAGAAAGTTGTTTCTGCTACTGTAATCCAGTGTAGTATGTGTTGTGCTGCCATAGGTGTATTAAAGATTAAGGCAGACAATACAGCAGATTCAGAAGCATTGTTTGGTAACCAGCTTTGACAAATGTTAGTCGGCACAGAAAGGACTTCATTCCCTTCTTGGTAGTTGGCTTGGGAGCTTGTGAAATTGCTACCTTCCTATCGTCATGTAATGTTCTACCCTACTTGGATACCACATATCCCAGGTACTTGACCTGTATTCTCTGTAGTTGCAATTTATGCTTGCTTACTTTATGTTCCTGTTCTGCTGAATATCTCAATGATGCTATTGTATCTTCCATACATTGCTGCTGGGTAGGGGCCGCAAGCAGAATATCATCCACATAAAGTAGAACTTGACTGGCCCGGGTGTAGTAAACACCGGAATGTAGCTAGCCATCTCCTGTGGGAATATCGTTGTACTTTCACAGTATCCCTGCGATAGCCGGGTATGGCTGTATCTGTTACCCTGAATGTAAATGCAAAGCAATACGGACTATCTGGATGTATAGGTATTGCAAAGGAAGCATAGCTTATATGTACCACGGTAAGATACTTCTGTGGCGTGTTCATAGCATTCAATATTGTGTGTGGGTCTGGCACCATCGGTACCCTAGGTATTATTACATGATTTACAGCTTGTAAATCCTGTACCATCCGCCATTCCCCCTTTGTTTTCCGATCAGAAGATACAGGGGTATTGCATGGTGAATAGCGATTACTTTGTAGATGGGGAATTCACTCTGTGACTTTACAGATATCATCTGGTGTCCACGGTCTATACACTACGGGGGTTGGGTCCTGGCCTTCCTGTCCTGCATGAGGGTTCGGTACTTCAATTAATTGACAGATATCCTCACTCTGTTCTAGTGACTGTCTTCTTACTCGTGTGTCTCTAGGTATGTTACGAGTTCGGGATGTGGTTTCAATAGCTTCTCTTACATTTGGTCGTTGTGATACCTCTGTTGCCACAGGATAACGTGGGGGAGACTAGCCTGCCCTCCTGCTTCATATCCTGGATGTGGTATCGGAGGTGGTAGAGGGGGGGGGGCTGTCGCTACTACTGTATTATTATCTCCTTTGTGTACGTATGATGCTTTCGCATTTGTAGTGTTCTGTTCCCTTCGGTTCACTACCTCAATCCACCTATGTGCTTGATGGATACCCAATTGTCGCTGTTTTGTCACCTGCACATCTTAGGGCTGCCACCTTTTCAAATGCACAATATGGGACATTAGTGTTCGGAACGTGTACTTTGCCTGGAAAAAGCATACCCACGGCCAGTACATAGGACAGGACTTCACTTTTTGCCAGGAGAGCTACCAATTCTTGTAGCATTTCAGTTGCTTATTCTGCTTATTAAGATATTTTGTTGTTCCAGATACAATATTAGTGTTTTATGCTACCATTAGAAAAGATATCTGGGAAATCTTTGTCCTGAGATATCAAGACATTTGCCATGTGTTCGGTTTGTTTGCAGGACACAACTGGCCAAAGAGGGACTGTCCCTCACAGGGTGGGACAGGTGGTTACCCTAGAACATGTGCATCACATTTTCAGAGATTACAATGTTTCAGTAACGATATTTTGTCTAATATACCATCAATGTCATATTTATTACCCCATTTTGCTGAATATCTCACATTATGTGCTCTCTGCGATTGCATATACTTCACGTCACCCGTCAAACGCGGATCACATGATGTGTTTGTTCACTAATCTCCCATATCCTCTACACGACTGTTACGTACCCTTCTCTCATACCACGTGGTATCTCCTTCCCTGTATCCACTGTAGTGTCTACAATGACTATTTACTCTGCTCTGTGTTCCCCTGACCTATGTTCAGATTTAACACTATTTGGATTGGTCTTCGACCCGCTATCACAACTGTTAACAGAAACACAATGTAGGCTGGTCCCTGATCTACAATAGAGACAAAGAGGCAAACACTCCTTACCTGAGCCTCCTGTTTAAGGCTGCACGTTTTCTTCTTGGGATCCAGTTTTCCGCTTTTCAGCCACAGATCAGACAGTGGACAGCCTCTTTACACACAACAATTCAGTCGGAGGTCTTTTCATTCAAGAAGAACCATTTAGGCAAATTCTCCTGCGCAGATGTCTAACCACCCATGCACTCTGACCTGTAGCTTACCAAGGGAATTCTGGATTACAAGGATCACAATGTCAATTAAGTTGTTAAAACCAGACTGTAGTAATCAGTAGGCTTTTCTAAGTGACAGTCAATAACACAGGAGGCTCGGGTTCACAACGTTTTAGTAGTGTACACAGGCAAGCAAAATAATATACAGTCCAAGTATGAGAGTTTTGTCTGACTCTATACAGTAAGCAACTTCTTTATATAGTGTTTACAATCAGCTTTTGCCCACCTCACTGACGTGGACGATCACAGGGCATTTCCATCGCTATGGTCCGCAATAGTCTATACATACGTGGGTGCTGGGGTCGTGTTTTTAAAATGTTTTCCCATGTGAATAACACAGCCTTGCAAGGCACCTGGTCAATTACAGTGTCCTTCTGTGATTGTAGCTGTTTCAAGGACCCTGGACTGTTCCGATACAGTAGTCAGTTAATTTCTTAATACGTTGCTTTGTCTCTCTGGTAAGGAGTTGTACTCTTATCTTCGATAGAGCTCACAAGGCCATCCTCCTCAGAGGAAGGGGTGATGTTATGCATGTACATACATTTATTGTTCTGTAACCCAGCAGATAATTAATGCTGAGAGACATAAGCCTGCTGTACTGGTTACTGCCAGGGTCAGAATTCCATCACACTACAGCTTAGCTTCACCAATTACATGCAGGATCAGTTCTACTGCCATATTGTACGGTACAATTCAATGCATTATATAGTATTTCGAGTCTAAACTGGCACTTCATATGTGTTTCTATATATATTTTTCGAACAACATCCATCCGGCCATATGCATGTTGTTCCGTCCTTTACCTTGACCGTGTGTATTTGGCCGTCCGGCAACGCTACCCTCCACATGTGATGTCCCACCTTCCCCTTCTTTGCCTGTAGCACCCTGTTAGGACGTCCTGTTTGGTAGGCACTTGTTCCGCTATATGTCTTCAACTTCTATGCATAGCTAATCATCGATGCGGTGGTTCAACAACCCGACTTGTCCACATGTGTACAGTTATGTGCACCGTGTCATATGCAAACCTATATGGTTTCGACGGGTACATACCACATGCGGGATGTACACATTCTGCAGACACATTCACATGCAGCCATTTCCATATCTGTACCTGAGGTGGGTTGGTGACATGTGGGGTACGTATTTGCCCGCGTGGCACTGCCTAACACAAACATCTTACCACATTTCAGGTATGCACATTGTGTGTAGGTGTATAGCTGCACATGGATGCTAGCAGGTTTGGGTGCACAGGTGTACATGGGTGGGACTTACATGCTACAATGAGGCTATTGTGTATTACATCTGAATGCATGGGTTCTGCTTCTGGATATTACACTTCAACATCGCCATCCAGTGTATGCGACAGAGACGTTGCTGGGTGTGGGATATGCTGCTATGCACATGTTTGCCTGTGTTTAAGGTATCTTGGTTCCTTCCTGTTGTTATGTCAACACAGCTACCCGGCTATGTACTGTCACTACTGCTTGTGACCATTATGGTTGGCACCTTTTCCAATGACCATAGTGGGACATGTTTTGTGGGAACATCGGATTTTGCAGGACAACACATACCCACAGTAAGTGGAGTTGACAGGACTTTACTTGTTTGCCATAATATACGCTTATTCTGTTAGCATTTGGGTTCCTTATTCAGTTTCTTATGCCATGTATGTGTTTCATATACAAATTATATGTTTTATGCTACTATTACATGTATATTGCGGGAATATTTTGGGCAGGGAATCTCAGGTCATTGTCTATTTTTTCGATTTTTGCAGGGACACAACTGTCCAATGAGGGACTGTCCACGGCACATTGGGACAGCTGGTAACCCTGGTGACCATGCCCATGTCGCTACTGGGGTTGCCACCTTTTCCAGTTGCCAGGGTGGGATATTTCCGGGACTCACATCTGAGTTTACAGACCGACACATACACACGGTCACTATATAGCATAGAACTTCACTTGTTTGCCTAAATAAAAGCTTATTGTTGTGGCAGTTTGGTTGCTTATTCTGTTTCTTGTGTCATTTAGGTATTTCAGTTACAGAAATAACCAATTCATGCTACCATTACATTAAATACGGGATATCATTATGTCCTACACTCTTAGCACATTTGCCATTTTTAATATTTTTTTTCGGGACACAACTGGCCATAGAGGGACTGCCCCTCGCAAAATGGGACAGGTGGTGACCTTAGTCGCTACTCCTATGTCGGTGCGGCACGCTGACATGCTGCTGTACACCTTCTCTGAGTATAACCACTGACGGTGAATTGCGGGACAAACGCGGTCTCATGCGTATCCTTTGCTCCTTGGACGGGTACACTTAAGCCTTCATGGGTTGTATTTGCTTATCTGTTTAGTTGGGACGGGTACTATGTTGCATACTCTACGTGCGTTTCATTCTGCACGGGCCCTGGCTGCTGCCATTACTATTAAGGGCGGACCGTGGCCGTCAGCACATTAGGTTGCTCACCGCATGCCGGCTTAGCCACGCCTCCGGACGCATCCTACTTGGGCTCGCTCACGTACACCACGCACGTGTCTGTGGTTGCGGTGCACTCTCATTAATATGCATATGGCGCTACTACGCCGGCTATTCACTGCACCGCCGGCGCAGCCCTTACGCCGGCCTTGCGCCGAGCTTCATGAATCCCGGGGATGGTGTTAAAAAAGTACTGCATTTATCGGCTTATTTGTTTGTTCACTGAAAACTGTGAGGTCTCTCTGTATCTGCAGTTAGTGGGTTTATTCTTCTCACTTCATTGATATTCAGTGTAGAAGTCTTAGCCTAGCAGGTTTCTGTGTGCCTTAAAGTCTTTGTCTCCTATGTCTGAAATTATTTCTGCTGAATAGTTGTATTCTTGAGCTGCATCAACTTTATTACAAGCTGAGATAAGTACAAACTTGCAGTGTTATAAGATAGTACTGCATTTTATTTTTTCTGTTTTATTGTTTCATTAAATATTGTGTTAAAAAAGGTACTGCATTTACATGTTTATTTATTTGTTCACTGAAAATTGTGAGCTCTCTCTGTGTCTGCAGTTAGTGGGTTTATTCTTCTCACTTCATTGATATTTGGTGTAGAAGTCTTAGCCTAGAGAGATTTTCTGTGCCTTAAAGTCTTAGCCCCTTATCTCTGATTTTTTTTCTGCCCAGTAGTTGCATACTTGAGCTGCAATAAATTTATTACAAGCTGAGATAAGTACAAAATTGCAGTGTTATTAGATAGTACTGCATTTTCTTTTTTCTTTTTTTATTGTTTCATTAAATATTGTGTTTAAAAAGTGCTGCATTTAAATGCTTATTTAATTGTTCACTGAATATTGTGAGCTCTCTATGTGTCTGCAGTTAGTGGGTTTATTCTTCTCACTTCATTGATATTCGGTGTAGTAGTCTTAGCCTAGAGGGTTTCTCTGTGCCTTAAAGTCTTAGTCCCTTATCTCTGAAATTATTTCTGCTGAATAGTTGCATACTTGAGCTGCATCAACTTTATTACAAGCTGAGATAAGTACAAACCTGCAGTGTTATAAGAAAGTAATGCATTTTATTTTTTCTGTTTTATTGTTTCATTGAATATTGTGTTAAAAATAGTACTGCATTTATCTACTTATTTATTTGTTCACTGAAATTTGCGAGCTTTCTCTGTGCCTGCAGTTTGTGGGTTTATTCTTCTCACTTCATTGATATTCGATGTAGAAGTCTTAGCCTAGAGTGTTTCTCTTTGCCTTAAAGACTTAGTACCTTTCCTTTGAAATAATTTCTGCTGAATAGTTGCATACTTGAGCTGCATCAACTTTATTACAAGCTGAGATAAGCACAAACTTGCAGTGTTATAAGATAGTACTGCATTTTATAATTTCTGTTTTATTGTTTCATTGAATATTGTGTTAAAATAAGTAGTCTATTCACCAGCTTATTTATTTTTTAACTTAAAATTGTGAGGTCTTTCTCTGTCTGCAGTTAGTGGGTTTATTCTTCTCACTTCATTGATATTCAGTGTAGAAGTATTAGCCTTTAGGGTTTCTCTGTGCCATAAAATCCTAGTCCCTGACCTCTGAAATTATTTCTGCTGAAGAGTTGCATACTTGATCTGCATCAACTTTATTACAAGCTGAGATAACTACAAACTTGCAGTGTTATAAGATAGTTCTGCATTGTGTTTTTTCTGTTTAATTGTTTAATTGAATATTGTGTTAAAATAGTACTGCATTTATCTGCTTATTTATTTGTTCACTGAAAATTGTGAACTCTATCTGTGTCCCCAGTTACTGGGTTTATTCTTTTCACTTCATTGATATTCGGTGAAGAAGTCTTGGCCTAGAGGGTTTCTCTGTGTCTTAAAGTCTTAGTCCTTTATCTCTGAAATTATTTTTGCTGAATAGTTGCATACTTGAGCTGCATCATCTTCATTACAAGCTGAGATAAGTACAAATTTCCAGTGTTAAAGATAGTACTGCATTTTATTTTTCCTGATTTATTGTTTCATTTAATATTGTGTTGAAATAGTACTGCATTTATCTACTTATTTATTTGTTCATTGAAATTGTGAACTCTCTCGGTGTCTGCAGTTAGTGGGTTTATTCTTCTGACTTCATTGATATTCTGTGTAGAAGTCTTAGCCTAGAGGGTATCTCTGTGCCTTCAAGTCTTAGCCATTTATCTCTGAAATTATTTTTGCTGAATAGTTGCATACTTGAGCTGCATCAACTTTATTATACGCTGAAATAAGTACAAACTTGAAGCGTTATAAGATAGTACTGCATTTTATTTTTTCTGTTTTATTATTTCATTGAATAATTTGTTAAAATATTACTGCATTTATCTGCTTATTTATATGTTCACTGAAAATTGTAAGCTCTCTCTGTGTCTGCAGTTAGTGGGTTTATTCTTCTCACTTTATTGATATCCAGTGAAGAAGTCTTAGACTAGTGGGTTTCTCTGTGCCTTAAAGTCTTAGTCCCTTATCTCTGAAATTATTTCTGTTGCATCGTTGCATACTTGAGCCGTATCAACTTTATTACAAGCTGAGATAAGTACAAAGTTGCAATGTTATAAGATAGTACTGAAATTTTTTTTTCTGTTTTATTGTTTCAATAAATATTGTGTTACAAATAGCTTTGCATGTATCTGCTTATTTCTTTGTTCACTGAAAACTGTGAGCTCTCTCTGTGTCTGCAGTTAGTGGGTTTATTCTTCTCACTTCATTGATATTTGGTGTAGAAGTCTTAGCCTAGAGGGTTTTTCTGTGCCTTAAAGTCTTAGTCCCTTATCTCTGAAATTATTTCTGCTCTATAGTTGCATACTTCAGCTGCATCAACTTTATTACAAGCTGAGCTAAGACAAACTTGCAGTGTTATAAGATAGTGCTGCATTTTATTTTCTGTTTTATTGTTTCATTAAATATTGTGTTAAAATAGTACTGCATTTATCTGCTTATTTATTTGTTCACTGAAATTTGTGAGCTCTCTGTCAGCAGTTAGTGGGTTTATTCTTCTCACTTCATTGATATTTGGTGTAGAAGTCTTTGCCTAGTGCGTTTCTCTGTGCCTTAAAGACTTAGTCCCTTATCTCTGAAATTATTTCTGCTGAATAGTTGCATACTTGAGCTGCATCATCTTTATTACAAGCTGAGATAAGTACAAACCTGCAGTGTTATAAGAAAGTACTGCATTTTATTTTCTGTTTTATTGTTTTATTGAATATTGTGTTAAAAATAGTACTGCATTTATCTACTTATTTATTTGTTCACTGAAATTTGCGAGCTTTCTCTGTGCCTGAAGTTTGTGGGTTTATTCTTCTCACTTCATTGATATTCGATGTAGAAGTCTTAGCCTAGAGTGTTTCTCTTTGCCTTAAAGACTTAGTACCTTTCTTTTGAAATAATTTCTGCTGAATAGTTGCATACTTGAGCTGCATCAACTTTATTACAAGCTGAGATAATCACAAACTTGCAGTGTTATAAGATAGTACTGCATTTTATAATTTCTGTTTTATTGTTTCATTGAATATTGTGTTAAAATAAGTAGTCTATTCACCAGCTTATTTATTTTTTAACTTAAAATTGTGAGGTCTTTCTCTGTCTGCAGTTAGTGGGTTTATTCTTCTCACTTCATTGATATTCAGTGTAGAAGTATTAGCCTTTTTCTGCTGAATAGTTGCATACTTGAGCTGCATCAACTTTATTAGAAGCTAAGTACAAGTTTGTAGTGTTATAAGATAGTACTGCATTTTATATTTTCTGTTTTGTTTCATTAAATATTGTGTTAAAAAAGTACTGCATTTATCAGCTTATTTGTTTGTTCACTGAAAACCGTGAGCTCTCTCTGTGTCTGCAGTTGGTGGGTTTATTCTTCTCACTTCATTGATATTCGGTGTAGAAGTCTTAGCCTAGCGGGTTTCTGTGTGCCTTAAAGTCTTTGTCCCCTATTTCTGAAATTATTTCTGCTGAATAGTTGTATTCTTGAGCTGCATCAACTTTATTACAAGCTGAGATAAGTACAAACTTGCAGTGTTATAAGATAGTACTGCATTTTATTTTTTCTGTTTTATTGTTTCATTGAATATTGCGTTAAAAATAGTACTGCATGTATCTACTTATTTACTTGTTCACTGAAAATTGCGAGCTTTCTCTGTGTCTGCAGTTAGTGGGTTTATTTTTCTCACTTCATTGATATTTGGTGTAGAAGTCTTAGCCTAGAGACATTTTCTGTGCCTTAAAGTCTTAGTCCCTTATCTCTGATTTTTTTTCTGCTGAATAGTTGCATACTTGAGCTGCATCAACTTTATTACAAGCTGAGATAAGCACAAACCTACAGTGTTATAAGAAAGTAATGCATTTTATTTTTTCTGTTTTATTGTTTCATTGAATATTGTGTTAAAAATAGTACTGCATGTATCTACTTATTTACTTGTTCACGGAAAATTGCGAGCTTTCTCTGTGTCTGCAGTTAGTGGGTTTATTCTTCTCACTTCATTGATATTCGATGTAGAAGTCTTAGCCTAGAGGGTTTCTCTGTGCCTTAAAGTCTTAGTACCTTTCCTTTGAAATAATTACTATTGAATAGTTGCATACTTGAGCTGCATCAACTTTATTACAAGCTGAGATAAGCACAAACTTGCAGTGTTATAAGATAGTACTGCATTTTATAATTTCTGTTTTATTGTTTCATTGAATATTGTGTTAAAATAAGTAGTATATTCACCAGCTTATTTATTTTTTCACTGAAAATTGTGAGGTCTTTCTCTGTCTGCAGTTAGTGGGTTTATTCTTCGCACTTCATTGATATTCATTGTAGAAGTATTAGCCTTTAGGGTTTCTCTGTGCCTTAAAATCCTAGTCCATGACCTCTGAAATTATTTCTGCTGAAGAGTCGCATACTTGATTTGCATCAACTTTATTACAAGTTGAGATAACTACAAACTTGCAGTGTTATAAGATAGTTGTGTTTTTTCTGTTTTATTGTTTAATTGAATATTGTGTTAAAATAGTACTGCATTTATCTGCTTATTTATTTGTTCACTGAAAATTGTGAACTCTATCTGTGTCCCCAGTTAGTGGGTTTATTCTTCTCACTTCATTGATATTTGGTGAAGAAGTCTTGGCCTAGAGGGTTTCTCTGTGTCTTAAAGCCTTAGTCCTTTATCTCTGAAATTATTTTTGCTGAATAGTTGCATACTTGAGCTGCATCATCTTCATTACAAGCTGAGATAAGTACAAATATCCAGTGTTAAATATAGTACTGCATTTTATTTTTCCTGATTTATTGTTTCATTTAATATTGTGTTGAAATAGTACTGCATTTATCTACTTATTTATTTGTTCATTGAAAATTGTGAACTCTCTCGGTGTCTGCAGTTAGTGGGTTTATTCTTCTGACTTCATTGATATTCTGTGTAGAAGTCTTAGCCTAGAGGGTATCTTTGTGCCTTCAAGTCTTAGTCCTTTATCTCTGAAATTATTTTTGCTTAATAGTTGCATACTTGAGCTGCATCAACTTTATTATACGTTGAAATAAGTACAAACTTGAAGCGTTATAAGATAGTACTGCATTTTATTTTTTCTGTTTTATTGTTTCATTGAATATTTTGTTAAAATATTACTGCATTTATCTGCTTATTTATTTGTTCACTGAAAATTGTAAGCTCTCTCTGTCTGCAGTTAGTGGGTTTATTCTTCTCACTTTATTGATATCCAGTGAAGAAGTCTTAGACTAGTGGGTTTCTTTGTGCCTTAAAGTCTTAGTCCATTATCTCTGAAATTATTTATGTTGCATAGTTGCATACTTGAGCCGTATCAACTTTATTACAAGCTGAGATAAGTACTAACTTGCAATGTTATAAGATGGTACTGAAATGTAGTTTTTCTGTTTTATTGTTGGGATTTTAAACGATCTAAATCAAATGTTTTAGTGAGGATTTCTAGGACATATAATAATGAAGAGATATACATTATGCTTAA
Source organism: Protopterus annectens (assembly GCF_019279795.1). Taxonomy (NCBI): domain Eukaryota; kingdom Metazoa; phylum Chordata; order Ceratodontiformes; family Protopteridae; genus Protopterus; species Protopterus annectens. Next base: position 99,373,048 of record NC_056737.1, read on the forward strand.
AGGTAGCGAGTAGCGCATGGTATGCACTGTTATATATATTTTTTATATAAAGTTTCATTAAACTACCATCACTATTAATTTTGAAGGACTTGAAACCTAGGCTTTCATATATTGTTGATTAAGTGCTTTGCACTGTATCATGGACATCTTTGTGATTGCCTTAGAGCCTTATGTCACGGGTACTTCTTGCGTATATTAACTTTTTAATAAACGCACCAGTAGATAGAAATATTAAATATTGTTTCAAACACATTTTATGCTTAGTTAGGTGTATGCTCATAGGGAGCGAGTATCCCTTATTTATTATTTTTATACAAAGTTATGTTGAAGCATTACCACCATTAACCATGAAGTACTAAATGCAGGTTTTTAAACACTGTTGATAGAGTGCGTTACCTAGCATCACAGACATTGTTATCAGTGCCTCAGAACCTTATGTCACGGGCATGTCCTGGGTACATTAAGGTTTTAATAAATGTAGGAGTGCACAGGGACAATGGACAATGTTTAGTTAGTGTATGTTCATGTGAATTTATATCCTTATGCACAATTATCATGGATTTTTAAGTGTACATTTTCGACGTACGCTGTCATTTTATTGAGAAAGGATGTTATGTTCTTATTATCATAATTTAGTCCTTGTCTTTTTAAGTTAGTATAACATGTGACAAGTAATGGTGAATTGACCAATAACAAGTTTTGGGAAGTTTTAAAAGCGTTTTTTATTGTTTTACTTTGTAATAAGAGTCTGAAGAAGCCTTTGGCGAAAGCGCTTACTCGATGGAATAAAACAACTTTTATTTTTATTTTTATGAGTGTGCTCTCATCTGTTGAACATTTTATTTTCGTTTTATTGCCTTTGGAGATTCACGCATTGGTGCTTGGACTCAATTAATATTGTGTTAAAAATAGTACTGCAGATGCTTATTTGTTTGTTCACTGAAAACTGTGAGCTCTCTCTGTGTCTGCAGTTAGTGGGTTTATTCTTCTCACTTCATTGATATTCGGTGTAGAAGTCTTAGCATAGCAGGTTTCGGTGTGCCTTAGTCCGTTATGTCTGAAATTATTTCTGCTGAATAGTTGCATTCTTGAGCTGCATCAACTTTATTACAAGCTGAGATAAGTACAAACTTGCAGTGTTATAAGATAGTACTGCATTTTATATTTTCTGTTTTATTGTTTCATTGAATATTGTGTTAAAAAAGGTACTGCATTTATATGCTTATTTATTTGTTCACTGAAAATCGTGAGCTCTCTCTGTGTCTGCAGTTAGTGGGGTTATTCTTCTCACTTCATTGATATTCGGTGTAGACGTCTTAGCCTAGAGAGCTTTTCTGTGCCTTAAAGTCTTAGTCCCTTATCTCTGAATTTTTTTCTGCTGAATAGTTGCATACTTGAGCCGCATCAACGTTATTCCAAGCTGAGATAAGTACAAACTTGCAATGTTATAAGGTAGTACTGAATTAAATTTTTTTCTGTTTTATTGCTTCATTTAATATTGTGTCAAAAATAGAACTGCATGTATCTGGTTATTTATTTGTTCACTGAAAATTGTGAGCTCTCTCTGTGTCTGCATTTAGTGGGTTTATTCTTCTCATTTCATTTATATTCGGTGTAGAAGTCTTAGCATGGAGGGTTTCTCTGTTCCTTAAAGTCTTTGTCCCTTATGTCTGAAATTATTTCTGCTGAATAGTTGCATTCTTGAGCTGCATCAACTTTATTACAAGCGGAGATAAGTACAAACTTGTGGTATTATAAGATAGTACTGCATTTTATTTTTTTCTGTTTCATTGTTTCATTGAATATTGTGTGAAAAAAGGTACTGCATTTATATGCTTATTTATTTGTTCACTGAAAATTGTGAGCTCTCTCTGTGTCTGCAGTTAGTGGGTTTATTATTCTCACTTTATTGATATTTAGTGTAGAAGTCTTAGCCTAGAAAGCTTTTATGTGTCTTAAAGTCTTAGTCCTTTATCTCTGAAATTAGTTTCTGCTGAATAGTTGTATACTTGAGATGCATCAACTTTATTACAAGTTGAGATAAGTACAAACTTGCAGTGTTATAAGATAGTACCGCATTTTCTTTTTTCTTTTTTATTGTTTAATTGAATATTGTGTTTAAAATAGTTCTGCATTTATCTGCTTATTTATTTGTTCACAGAAAATTGTGAGCTCTCTCTGTGTCTGCAGTTAGTGCGTTTATTCTTCTCATTTCATTTATATGCAGTGTAGAAGTCTTAGCCTGGAGGGTTTCTCTGTTCCTTAAAGTTTTTGCCCTTTATCTCTGAAATGATATCTGCTGAATAGTTGCATCTTTGGGCTGCATCAGCTTTATTACAAGCTGAGATAAGTACAAACTTGCAGTGTTATACGATAGTACTGGATTTTCTTTTTTCTTTTTTATTGTTTCATTGAATATTGTGTTAAAAATAGTACTGCTTATTTATTTGTTCACTGAAAATTGTGAGCTATCTCTGTGTCTGCAGTTAGTGGGTTTATTCTTCTCACTTCATTGATATTCAGTGTAAAAATCTTATCCTAAAGGGGTTCTCTGTGCCTTAAAGCCCTAGTCTCTTATCTCTGAAATGATTTCTGCTGAATAGTTGCATACTTGAGCTGCATCAACTTTATTACAAGCTGAGATAAGTACAAACTTGTGGTGTTATAAGATAGTACTGCATTTTATTTTTTCTGTTTTATTGTTTCATTGAATATTGTGTCAAAAATAGAACTGCATGTATCTGCTTATTTATTTGTTCACTGAAAATTGTGAGCTCTCTCTTTGTCTGCAGTTAGTGGGTTTATTCTTCTCACTTCATTGATATTCGGTGTAGAAGTCTTAGCCTAGAGACTTTCTCTGTGCCTTAAAGTCTTACCCCCGGATTCATGAAGCTCGGCGCAAGGCCGGTGTAAGGCCTGCGCTGGCCGTGCGGCGTATAAATGGTGTAGTAGTGCCATATGCATATTAATGAAGGTGCGCCGCTACCACATCCACTTGCATAGGACACATGCGCGAGTGCATGGGGCGTTACTAAGCTGCGCCCGGAGGCGTGTCAATGTCGGCTGGTGATGAGCAACCTAAACTGCTGAATATTATAGCCTGCCTGCAATAGTAATCGCACCTATCAGTGTCCGTGGATAATGAAACATATGCAAAGCATGCAAGACAGTTCCCGGCCACACAAAATGGAGTACCAAACAGAAATGCATGCAACATAATATAAGTTTTCGTCCAAGGAACAAATGATATTTAAAATTGTGTGTCCGTAATGTACTGCACTGTCAGAAGTTATACCCAGGGGAAGTGAAGTGCATCATGTCAGCGTGCCACCAATACACACGCCCAGCCCCATGGGCATGGTCACCAGCAGTCCCACAGTGGTAGTGATAGTACACAGCTGGGCAGTTGTGGCTATATAACAACCATAAAGAAACCTGACAGTCCAAATTGTATACCAAACACACACAAACATATGTATATTAAAATGTGCTATACATATGAACAGGAACGTAACCGTCACATACACATAGGATGCCATATGCGGAACCGGGATATCCAAAAGCAGAACTCATGCATGCAAATGCAATACGCAACATCCCCTGTATAGCACATAACCCGCACCTATGTCCGAATGTCCACCAAATCCAGCTACCAGCCTTGCACATCCGTACACCTACACATAGCGAGTATTCCCCATATGTAGTAGGAAGTATCATCCTAGGCAGTGTCAGGATTGCAAATATGTATACCACGTCTGTAAACATCCCATCACAGGTACATAAATCCAAATGCCTGCGCGTTAATGTTCCGGCAAAATGTGCGTACATCCAGCGTGGGATAAGTAACCTGTTGAAACCTCAGAGTTGTTTACACGCCACGGTGTCCATTACTGTACACATACGGACAAAACATGTATCATGTAGTCACAGTACTGTTCAGTTTCTACACAGACATGCAAAACACGCTACGCAGGATGGAACAGCTGTCCACCATGCAGGTCACCCCACTAGGGTTGCCACCTGTTCAGATGGCCAAGGTGGGACATCCCTTGTAGAAATGTGAGAATTTGCAGGATAAAACATACCCCCGGCCAGTGCAAAGGACAGAATTACATGTGTATGCCAAGATAAAAGCTTATTCCATAGCATTTGAATAGCTTACGCTATCCCAAATAATAGTTATGTGTACCAGATACAAAATACCTGTATCATGCAACTAGTAAAGAAAATAAGAAATATATTATTGTCTTAAAATCACAGGACATTTGCCATGTCTTAGGTGTCGTCGCAGGTCCAAAGTGAGACCTCCCCTCACAAAGAGGAACAAGTGGTAACCCTACACCCCACTGAATTATCGACAGTATATATTTAACTCAATCACATACCGACCCCACCTCGAAACCTATTACAGCAACAAAACCTGGACAAAGCCTAAAAGGATGGGTGGACAAATAGGGACAGATGTAATTACTGCTCTCACAAACTTTGAAAGTACACTGAATAATAGTATGTACATAAGCATGAAACATTGTGAAGGATGTGCGGTAGTCCCCAGTATTACAGAGGTTTGTACATTTATACTGTAACAAACCGTCACATATGTTGACTGTACTACTGCATACCTGTAGTTAATTCATAGTTAAGTCATGTGCAAAATAATAACCCTCGTAAGAATGAATACAGGAAATAGTCAAATGTGAATGGGAACACCACTCACCATGGATTATGTATTGTAACCACCCCCACCCATATTATGTATTGCCAACATCATAAGCTGCTGACAGCTGCCCAAACACCTGTGTCTGTAAACACAGATAAAATGTTTAAAATGGACAAACCCTGTCCATGCGCTTTGTCTGACATTTGAACATGGTCAGGGTTGTTCCGTTCACCAGGCAGACAAGCCTAAACCCAGATCACCACATGAACACCCTGATAATTAAAGACTTGTATGTGTCAGGACTATAAGCCTTGGGGTTCTGAATATCCCTGCAGTGATGAAATATGCAGTCTGGGTCCAGAGCAGTAGGGAATAGGGAATGTGTAACATGTAGTACCGCATTTTTCCCAGCAGGAGAATGGATGCCTGTGTCGTAAGTGAAGCGGTGAGGCACATGTTAATGTAGCTATGTACTATGGGTATGCATATAAATGAGTCAGAACACCAAACGTATAGTGGTTACAGCATCCGGCCAACGTGAATGCAGTCCCGGTTCAACTATGACTACAGCACATATAATGTTAAAGTGTAATGAATGCGTCTGTGCTGTACAGACATTTAAATATGTAAAGGTGAACGTGTGTTTCGCATATGTCCGTTAACCGGATTAGAGATATTTTACTGGTACTGTCACAAGTAATAAAGCCCCCGTAAGCACAAAGACTTAGTAAACATATGTAACCCACAATAAGGATATGCATGTGTGCCTGTGCATAACCCACAATAAGGAAATGAAAGTGCGCCTGTGCATGTGTAATCCGCTCACAGCATAGCAAATGAATGCTAGTTTCTACACGTAATGTCTATATATGGATATATACATTTGTGTATAGATATATATATCCACAGACTTAAACTAAATAAATATATGAAATAAAGAATGTACAGATATATAAATATATATATATATATATATATATATATATATATATATATATATATATATATATATATACATATATATATATATATATATATATATATATATATATATATATATATATATATATATACATACATACACTCAAACACATACAACATCAATTGATATATACCTAACAAACACATAAACAAATGTCCTCGAAGATATAACACATGTACATAAATAGGTTACACCATAGCTACTATGGATACACATAACAGACATGCAATTAAGGTAAATACACTGCTGCTCCCAAAACTACTGCCCGAAAAGTATCAGTGTGCCAGATCTGTAAGTTCTACTCTTTAAACATGGATATAGGTGTCCTTTGCAGGACTCAAAAAATAGTGAATCTATAAATGCACAGCCCTGTAATGATTGCTGCAAAGAAGTGTCATCTGCAACTACAATATAGCTGTACATGCAACAGTAGCTTGTGCAAGTGTAATAACACATGGGTTGACAGAATGTAAGACATATGTACCGACATGCGGAGAGTGGATAGTGCTTAGAAGTGTCATCATAATTTATTATCGCTCACATTAAATATGTGTTTTGACTACTGTGGAGGGGTGTCATGTCTGGGAATCATGGGTATGCAATAATGGGTCTAGGTGTTGGTTGGCACAGATTTATGAGGTCCGCCCCATGGGAGTGATTAATATACCTATGTGGGTATAGCAGACGCCTCTAACTTCCTAAAATGAAGAACCCATCTACCGGATATTGTGTAAACTATTGGGGGAAGACGTAGGGAGTTATATTAGTGTCGTGTAAGCGATTATCATGGACGTACATGCGTACGAATAAATGGTAACCATACCTCTCAATCAGAATAAGACATCTGGACAAAGGCATTGTAAAATGAGTACAAATAGGGAATATCTCAAATATTCCTCTTACAAAGTCAGAACATGGATAGAATAATGGATCAGTCAATAGTATGAATGTTTTGAGGGTTATTAATTGTAAATAACAAATGCCTGTCATTATTGTCTAACCCCACAGTCCCAAATGACTTCCCACTAAATTACCAGAAAGGCATTGCACAATATTATTAAAAAAGGAACAAAATCAGACATCTAAGTTAGGGACATTTACCCAAAATGTGTACAGTTGAGAGGTATGAAGGTAACCCTGACCTAAATAAATGTACAGAACTAGTGCGATTAGGTGGACAGGTGTGAAGAAAGACGTGATGACAAATGACAAAACATGTATAAGTCAAAAGCATGTACCTCGACAAATCTGGATGAATACTAATGCCCTATTATAGTCAATGTGGAAGGTTAATAGAAACAACATAAATGTGTCCCTCAGGGTGCTATGCAGTGTCCCCGAGACAGTGTTCAGTCTCCCACACACGCATGTCAGTTCTGCCACTGACGGAAAGTGCAGATACCAGTGAACACATAAGGTAGATGATAGCAGAATATGTTTTGATCAGCAGCTGTTGGCTTTTGTGAGGAACACAACACTCTGGGCGGGTGTGTCCTACAAAAGGAATGTAATGGCATCTGGCCTGTGATTTCTCCATATATTGTGTGTAGTGGTGTAATAAAATGACATATCTTGTACCAGAAACAGATACATGTTATAGGAAACAGTATCATCGACTATACCACTACAAGACAAATTTGAAGTTATGAAAAGTGCTGAAGTAGTCAGTTTAGTATTGACCGCAGGTATATGTGGACTTGTCAAATGTCACAGCTGTACATATAGTCCCGATAGGGCTGTCACCTCTACAAATGATGAAAGTGGGAGGTGCTCTGTATAAATGACAGATGTAGCAGGTCAAAACATACCTGCAGCCATGCCTACTACACAAATAGACATATTAGCACACATCAAAGCTTAGGCCAGGATTCAGGAAGCTTTGGTCGGCGTATGAGTAGAGTAAGAGTAGAGCAAGGCAAGCTGTCCGCCGAGCTATTCAGCAATATCCTGTAGGGGCGTGTAACACAGCCCCTCAAACGAACGTTGCACGGACAATGTTAGGATATGCAAATTACCCCATTTGTAGGTGAAAGCTATGCAAATGATGTAAAATATGCGATACATGAAACAGTAAGCTGTCCGTGCAAGAGTAGAGGTATGTGCAGAAATGTACACGGATGTTAACTGAGTAACGTTCTGCAAGTAGCTAAACGGAGCAATGTCATCTGCAAATAAAGGATGGCTTAGTTGAAGAAGCATGCCGATGGCCAAATATAACGCCAGTGGCATGTATTCCCATTGGAAATTAATAAAACTCTAGTTGTACTCCCCCGATCGCCGAGTATGTGCTGTGCATACAAAACAAGACAAGTATGTAAAATATACATACAAATTGTAATGTCAGTTAAAAGTTATTGCGTCATGCAGGGGAATGGCAAGCTGAAGACAACATGGCTACTGAGTAGTGGTTGCTATGTGTGGAAGCGAACACTCAGAGATGTAACCAAGCATTAGTAGGCAATCCTATGCAATTGTGGCTGAGGATAGTGAAGCACAAGTTGTCATGCCATATGGGCTAAGCCCCTACAGTGTAAGGGTAGGTGAAGGGGACTATCAGCATAGAAGATAGGTGACATCATGAGTGTGTATGTATAAAACACTGTAATCTTATTGGAGCAGTGTGTCACATGTCTGCTGTCAGTGAGTCATCAGTGGAAGAGGCGTGTTATGATTTATCCTAGGTAAAGTCAGTAAACTGACGATGTACGTCATGGATATCACTGAGGTTCCTTGCAAACCTGGTGAAGTGTGTTTGCACCCGTGCAAGCCTGTAAGCCCGAGTAAGCATGTATGCATGTGTGTCAGCCTGTGTGCGCGACTTGAAGAATGAGTAAGCTACTGTAAGATTGTTGAAGCCTGTGTAATGTTGTGTAAGCCAGTGTAAGTGTTTGTACGCATGTATAAGCCTGTGTGCGCATGTGGAAGCGGATATGCACTTCACTGTGCTCCTATGCGCAGCGTCGCTCACTGTGGACACAAACAGTGAAAAGGAAGGTAAACAAATAGCAGTAAGTTAACCAAGGAGAACTACCACAGATAGCAGGTGGAAACAATCAGACTGAGTATATTACACAGCCAGTACAGTAGCCCAGCATAGCACAGCACATACAACTCTACAAATAGTAGTCCACCATGTTATTCTCAGACACACTGCAACATTGTAGTATAGTAAGAGAAGTGCAAACTGTAAAAGACTAACTGAGACAAGATAATGTTAGGGGCTGCCATTGCTATTATATGTCAACATATGCAACATGTGGAGGAGTGTGCCAATGTGAATGCCGCTCAGCATCACACAGTGAGTAGACGCAGAGGAGTGTGCAGGCACAGGGTAAACTACCAGGGGCTACATGAGCTGGAGATAGTAGAGCTCTATAGAGTGGACAGAGACCACCTGCAGAAGATTGTGAATCTGTTCAGGCCATGTCTCACACACAGACCCAACAGAGGGAAACCTATCTCAGTGGAAACCAAGGTATGTGTTGCCCTAAGGATACTAGCAACATGTACCTTCCAGAGATCAACTGGTGATATGATGTGGATTTTACAAACATCAGCATCCAGGGTACTGCACCAGGTCATGAATGCCATGTCAGCACATGTCAGTGATGATGTATATATCCCCAATTCCTGTAAGGTATTGGGCAGCAATATGTGTCGTTTCCACACAATAGTGGAATACCCTAAGTACTGTGTGCAATACACTGCACGCACATATGCATCAAAGCACCAGCCAGTGAGTGTGGCAGGGCCTACATCATCCACAAGGGCTTCCCCTCCATGAAGTGGCGGTTTGTGTGTGATGGCCAGCCCGTAATAATGAATGTGTGTGCTGGATGCCCTGGAAGCCGCAATGCTTCTGATATGTGGCATCTGACGCAGCTGTACAAAACATTTGGCAATGGGGACAACTCTCATGGTCACCTAGTGGGGGATGCCAGATGTGCAGTCCAACTGTGGCTGATGACACACATCAGAAATGCACACACACATGAACAGGAATACCATAATGAGGCACACGCACATACAGAAACCTTACTCTAGCATGTGTATGTGTCACCAAGACACAGTTCTGGTGCATGGACACATCTGGTGGAGCATTACCGCACTTGTCAACTACATGTATCAGAACTGTCTGTGGTCTAGGTCATCTGTGTCACACACACACACACACACACACACACACACACACACACACACACACACACACACACATGACAGTTTATATACATAGTGTGAGTGACTGTTCATGAATGTGTAATACTGCAAAACAGTTCAAACACAGCAAAGTATGTCAATAATGGACATTCATCATAGTTGTACAACCACCTTGGAGGATATTCATGCAGAACTCTCATCGCATATGTGATACAGTGATGTACTGCACAATACCATTGTAAATGCAAATATCAAATGACAAATGACATAGCACATATCTATATGTACACATTGTTACCCATTATACATATTGGGTTGTAATACCTATGTGTTACTGTTGGTAAAGTATGTGTAGTAAATGTGGATAACTGACTCTGTTTAGCCTTATAGGTGTACAGCATGGGTTGGATAACACGTATCTGTCTGTATGATATCTTTGTGTAGACTAACTGTGTCATGTGCAGAATGCATTTTAGGCCACAGTATGAATTCCCAGATGTGGACAGGAATATTCCTATTGTCTTTGCTTGTAACTAACATGGCTACATGTCAAACAGTAATGGTCCCAGCAATGTGTGGCGGTCAATACCAGTGCGAACTGGTATAGTATAGTACATGTAGGATCCACATGCTACTGTGTGTCCTACATGCGTGGTACAGTTGTGAAGACATCATATAACAATTGGTAATTCAGACTGTTGAGGTCATGTCTACTACCATAATGCAAAACTATGACAGATAGTAACAGTATCACCCACAGCACCGTGTAAAACCATAACAATCACACATGTGTAGACAAGTACAACAATATGTGTAGTATAATGCATACTGGCCACCAATGGAAACTATGACGTGTTAACAGTGTGAAATACAGGGCATGTCACCATTCCAATGTGTCCACTATACATGTAGATGCAGACAGTGCAACCTCACCATGTTCACATATAGATACATGTGAATCTGTACTACACACATCTCACACGTACAGCACACTCTGTAACACATGCTGCCAATTCTACACACGTCAGTCAAATGGCACATGGATGGATAATACATCTTCAGAATTAACAGTGCTGTACACTATACTACATTGATGATCATAGCTGGAATGTATAATGCCTGCTTACATACACCTAGAAGGAATGCACACTTTGTGTTAACAACATTGTAACATTATTACAGTGCTATGAAGCCACCCTGTGCATCAGCACCATGTTAGTCCATACCTGCATCAATGTTACACATTACAAGAGGTGGCACAGGTGTCATCATATGCACAGGGTATGTAGTTTCTTTTCCAGAGCCTGTCAGTGAACCAGCCAATCAACATGTATGCATTTGTGTGTGTGTGAGGGACAACAGGTTTTGCATGGCCCAATGTTGATGCAATGTGTGTGTGTGTGTGTGTGTGTGTTATGTGTTATCCCTAGCTGTTTGTTTTATGTGTGTTTCTGCATGTACACTGTTTCAGCATGTGTCAGCCATATACTGGAGGTTGTGGGACAGTCACAGACTGTACCTGCCAGGCTGTACAGGTCGCCATTCCTGGCCATGGACACCCCTCCATGCATTCAACCATAGTTCAGTCCTGCACCTGGTAATGTATACACATACATACATGGGATCTGTATCACAACCTGTAGATAAACGGGTGTCAGTAATGTTAACCTGATTTGCATAGTATTGCCATGTAATACATAGGTATATGAGCCATAGTCATCCTCCAACGTAATAACCACTGCTGACTGCTGCTGAGATGTGTACATGACCATTTAAAGGTGCTGTGCTATCATTGTTTTCAATGTCCCTGGTAATACCCAGCAACAAAATAACTGGTCACTACACAACTATAACCCAGGATCACTACAGCACACAGTATGTGCACTATGACAGAGCCAGAGCACATTCAGATACATCCAAGGTGAACATGTACAGACAATGCAGCACATTCAATAGTGCTAATATCCACATATCCACATATATATTACAAAGATATATATATATATATATATACACACACACACACACACACACACACACACACACACACACACACACACACACACACACACACACTTGGAAGGGCCGGGAGTTGAACATACACCTACCTACTCTAACACACTACAGCATTACGCATTTACAGAATGCGCTACCGAGATTACTGAACACAGCACTCCCAGAGGCATACTTCTAGGTGGGTGACATCATCCGCAAATGCAAAGATGCTGATAGGGAATGTATGTGTTTTGAGGCATCTAAAAGCATTACTGTGTCCCCAGGCAGCTGGGAACACACACACACACACAAACACACACACACACACTTGGAAGGGCCGGGAGTTGAACATACACCTACCTACTCTAACACACTACAGCATTACGCATTTACAGAACGCGCTACTGAAATTACTGAACACAGCACTCCCAGTGGCATACTTCTAGGTGGGTGACATCATCCGCAAAGGCAAAGATGCCGATAGGGAATGTATGTGTTTTGAGGCATCTAAAAGCATTACTGTGTCCTCCGGCAGCTGGACACACACACACACACACACACACACACACACACACACACACACACACACACACACATGGAAGGGCCGGGAGTTGAACATACACCTACCTACTCTAACACACTACAGCATTACACATTTAAAGAACGCGCTACCGAGATTAATGAACACAGCACTCCCAGAGGCATACTTCTAGGTGGGTGACATCATCCGCAAAGGCAAAGATGCCGATAGGGAATGAATGTGTTTTAAGGCATCTAAAAGCAATACTGTGTCCCCAGGCAGCTGGAAACACACACACACACACTTGGAAGGGCCGGGAGTTGAACATACACCTACCTACTCTAACACACTACAGCATTACGCATTTACAGAACGCGCTACCGAGATTACTGAACACACACCTACCTACACCTACCAGAGGCATACTTCTAGGTGGGTGACATCATCCACAAAGGCAAAGACGCCGATAGGGAATGTATGTGGTTTGAGGCATCTAAAAGCATTACTGTGTCCCCAGGCAGCTGGAAACACACACACACACACACACACACTTGGAAGGGCCGGGAGTTGAACATGCACCTACCTACTCTAACACACTACAGCATTACGCATTTACAGAACGCGCTACCAAGATTACTGAACACAGCACTCCCAGAGGCATACTTCTAGGTGGGTGACATAATCCGCAAAGGCAAAGACGCCGATAAGGAATGTATGTGTTTTGAGGCATCTAAAAGCATTACTCTGTCCCCAGGCAGCTGGAAACACACACACACACACTTGGAAGGGCCGGGACTTGAACATACGCCTACCTACTCTAACACACTACAGCATTACGCATTTACAGAACGTGCTACCGAGAATACTGAACACAGCACTCCCAGAGGCATACTTCTAGGTGGGTGACATCATCCGCAAAGGCAAAGATGCCGATAGGGAATGTTTAGAGAGTGAGCGGCCTGAAAGCATATTACCGTCCCAAGGTAGACGTACACAAACATGGCAGTGCTGTCATTGGGCCAACTAAATATCTACAGAGCACAACAACACTAAATAGATACGGGATGCGCCACAGACAGTACACCCTTCGGGAGAGCAACCAGTGTGTTCAATGTAGGCATCCATCGTGACATTGAAATTGGACATCTGGTACCTGGACGACCACCATGGCTATACAGGATGTCAATGGCCATGCCCACATGCTTAGTATCACATGTCTTTTTGGAATGTACTGTGTGTCCATCTACACAATGGAGTACTGGGCATGCTCACACACTTAGCAGTTGCAAAGGGCCATCTTGCATGCACACGGAGTCTAATCACAGAAGGGCACAGTGTGGAATGAACTGTGTGTCCATCTACACAGTGACGTACTGGGCATGCTCACACACTTAGCAGTTGTAAAGGGCCATCTTGCATGCACATGGAGTCTAATCGCAGAAGGGCGCAGTGTGGAATGTACTGTGTGTCCACCTACACAATGGCGTACTGGACATGCTCAAACACTTAGCATTTGCAAAGGGCCATCTTGCATGCACACGGACTCTACTCACGGAAGGGCGCAGTGTGGAATGTACTGTGTGTACTGGGCATGCTCACACACTTAGCAGTTGCAAAGGGCCATCTTGCATGCAGATGGAGTGTACACACAGAAAGGCACAGTAAGGTATAACGGCCCTCATGCACAGGGCGGTCACACATGCAGTGACCTGTACACACACAGCTGCCATCACAGCTGTCACTGGTGGAGGTCACACACGTACACACTGCAGTGTACACTGTAGCTGTCAAGTCAGCACCATGTCATTGGTGCAGCACTACACAGCCTTACGGTCCCACAACACCATGTGACACATGACCACTGGGCTGTACAGCGGTGTACACCAGCTGTGCAGAGTACACATGTACCAACAGGGATCCAACAGGTGTTATGCATTGCAATGATACCAGTATACATGAACAGATCGGCTCAAGACATACCATGGCCCTTACACAGCTGTGACACCTGAATGTTGCTGTACACCAATGAACACACATCTGAGTATGTCATACATGTGATTGTCTGGATGTGCGACTGCAAACCCAACACATACATACATAGTCTTTGATGTACCTCATGCATAACACTGGCCTAATCAATGCTACACACGTGAATTGAAGGTGGGCCCATGTCTGTTGAATGCTCACACTACAGGGGGTAGCAGTGTTGACTGGGACACATACCCTTGCACTGGTCACCTGTGACACCCGTGATATCATACCGCAGTCCATGTGTTATGTATGTCAGCACACATGTCCAATAATAGCAATGCATACAAACATGGCAACAGGAGACACATGTGACATCTGTACTGTGCATGCAGCAAACATGCATGTGCAGTGGCCGATGTCAGTAACATAGTTGCATCTACCTACGACATGCAGACGCAATGCAGACCCATCATTGACATCTGTATACGGTGACATACAAACAGCACGTAAGGAGGGATGTGTGTACATAATGTGGTGAATCACCTGTCTAGATGTATGTGTGCAGGGGGTGGCTCACAGTTGTGTCACACACCATCCTATCATGCCATGTGCAAACAGTACGCTATGTCGCTGTTACATGATGGTGCTGACATAATGCATACACAGCAGTCAGGTGTTAACAACTATATGTCACATGGCACCTGTAACACCTACATCCTCCCGTGTGCATATAGCAGCACATTTGCCAGATATAGCATTGGTACACATAATGCAATCAATACCGCTGCATGTCCATCAAACGTGTCATCATATGGCAGGTGTATCATTCCCAGCACTGCCATGTGTGTCCGAATGTGTGACCAGGGATGCCACATATCATGGGGAATATGTCCCAGTTGCTACACATCCCTGTACACCATTGTAGAGATCTGTACATACGTCAGTGTGGGAAGCATGATGTTCGCCGGTGAGGTGCATCACACACGTCGGCTGTCCGTATACACATGTGTGGTCACCACAGTGTGTGTGTGTCTGTATGTATGTCTGGTGCTTGGTGTGAGTGTGTATGCTAATATATGGTGGGAAATGATCACTAGCCCCACGTGGTGACTAACCCGTAATGGTGATGCATTGCACAACCCTGTTGATGCCATAGGTCCCAGCCATACTGGCAACCTGTGCATGTCCCTTCTCTGTGACATGTCGTGTGGGTGCATAGTACTGTAAGGGTGATGACCACACAGGCAAGGGTCCCCAGCTGCGCACTATGGGGTGTGCGTTATAGTGGTGAACACCCCGTGAATGCGGCCATGTTCCCGTACTGGTACAGGGTCCTACTGCTGCACAGTGTGGCCTCCAGTTACCAAGTGACACCTCACATCATCATTGGCCAGGCCGCTGTGTACAACCCCTGCACCATGTCACCATACCTGTAATGTGTCCTGCTATGTATGTCACGTCTCTGTCCAGTGTAGCCTATGGCACTGACCACATGCGTCAGGTTCAGTATATGTGCGGACATCTGTGTCATGTTGGTGTGTCCAAAAGTCAGGTTGAGGGTACATGTAGCATGCTGATATTGCCAGATGTGCCTGTGTGTAATCCACAGTTACACGTGGGGGACTGCAAACACTGCTACCTGTAGGCACATGCAAATACACCATAGGAGGGAACCAGGGTATCACAACCAGCATGGTGCTACAGATGTAACCGAGACACATACCATGAACACATCACAATGCATGCTGCACCTGCACTACATGGTGTGATTGGTGCATGTCGACAGTTCACAACCTATGTCACATACACAACTCAGTATTCACACACAACCACTGCAACATACACATCCCTCACTATGCATACACAGGTATTACATACACCTCTCACTATGCTGTTCACCCTGTGCATCAGAATATTTGTGCATAACCCTGCACCGATGGTGTGGATGACAGGGATGCGGCACAGGCTTCATCATATGCACAGGGTGATATGTTTGCCAGGGGCATAGGCTGCACCAATGGATAACATCATGTGTGTGTGTAAGGGCCGGTGAGTTGACTGGACATGTCTGTGCAGAATGCATGTGGATGTTGTGGAGCCCTACAGTTGTGTTTGCTGTGTGCGTGTATGTGTGTACACAGTTCTGCCATTTGTGATTCCTACACGGGGTATAATTGACAGCCCCAGATTGTACAGTGCAGGTTGTACAGCTCACTGTGTCTGCCCATGCCCACATGACCTGTGGCTGCCTGGGGTTTCACGGGCACTACCAGGTGGAGGTACAGAGTGGCTACTGTCCAACGACACATGTCCGCTGGAACCGTGTCCCTGCTGAGACCATCCAGGGCCATGTCCACGTGGCCTGCTGTGTCCTGGTGTTGACAGCGCAGCACCAGTTGCACTGCTACTGCTACCGGCACTATGGGAGCGGGCATGTGAGGTGGCACGCTCACGTCGACCTACACTAGGTGGTGTTGCTGGCCTATGTCCATGTGGCCTATGCCTCATTCCTACCAGGTGTTCCAGCACAGACAGCTCCCACTCGCGGATTGCCATGCCTCAGTCAAGGATTCCGACCATTTCACCTAGTCACCTATCCAGAACATTAGCAATCTGCTGTTGAGCATTTGCCAATGCCTGGATGTTGTCATTTAGGGTATGGATAGCAGCCCTCTGCAGCCTCTGCCCTTCTCTGTTCTGTTGTTCAGCACGTGCCTGTGCCGCCATTACAGTCTGGAACATGCGTCTGGTGATACCAGCTGCTGCACTCTGTCCTGCAGGTGCATGTCTGCCAGAGGTCCTCCTACGAGCAGCACCAGCAACATGCCTGTGTGGCGCATCTGCAGTCATTACACTGACACCATGGTGTGTAGTCACACCTTCTGTAGCCACCACACATTCCTGTTCCACGCCAACAGATGCTGACTGTCCTTCCTCTATGGCCACCGGTGATGCGGTATGTGTTGGCAGCAGAACTGTGTGCGGGGAAGAGGGGGACATAGCTGGGATGGTAAACATTGGCACGGATTCAGCCCCTGACAACCCTGCCTGAACCTCATGCATATGTTCATCACCACTAGTATCTGTGGGGACACTAACATCAGATGGACCGCAGGAGGGTAAGGCACCTACATCACCTGTGAATGCAAAGAAATACTGTAAAGTACAACAGACACAGACACAGACACACACACACACACACACACACACACACACACACACACACACACACACACACACACACACACACACACACACACACACACACACACACACACACACACACACACACACACACACACACACACACACACACAGACACACCATCCATGCGATTTGTCAGATGGCATACAGCATGCCTGCGATAGAGCAGAGGGCATGCAGCTCAGACATTAATAGTGTTAGTAAGCATACCTCCCTGGGGTGCACACTACAGCAAGCAGGTGTCATATCAGTAGCCATGCAGTTCACACATTCATGGTAGTATGCATGCCTCCCCGTGATACACCATGTGGCCCAGAACAGGATAACAGTACACATGGCTGACATGACCTTGACATGTAATCTGCTGACATGTGCATTAACATGCATACATGTATGGCACAATGGTGTCCTGACACATGTACAGCATCATAATGGGCTTCACAATGCAGTGTTGTGTGTATGCCCTACAGATAGAATGCATGTTTAGCAAATGTGCATGAGCATGGGAGGGTAGTGTGAGCCATCTATATTGCTATACAGTGTGAAGTACAGACACTGTGCCATTGCATGGCAACATGAGACATGTATGTTGCTGTAGAATGCATATGTACACATTGCATAGCCATAATTGCAACACAGTCGTGATGTTCAACAGATCGTATATGGTAGACTTCAGTGACACCTCCAGTAGCTGTGCACAGGCTTTTAGGTTGTCCAGTGTACCACATCAACTGTATAATTGGTCAACTAAGACTATAATTGGACCATGTGTGTACAATGTGCAACAGGGTATATACACATCCCAAGTACTGTGTGGCTACATGTCTCTGGCCATCCCCCATGGCCATGTTTGCACATATGTTGGCCAATTGTGTGTGATGGGCATCTTCTCCACATGTCTGTGTGGTCCCATATGACTTACACCCATACATGTCAGATATGTCACAATCCACAGGGCTATGCAGACAACGGGTTGTATGTTTGGTATGTGGGGTATAGGTCATGCGATAGTGTGACAATATTGCAGACAGAACACTACATGTCTGGGACATGTCAGGTGGCACATCACAATGTGTGCACCCAATGCAGGGGCATATGACACAATGATGACACTTGTGGGCTGCCCATATCACAGATCACTGTGTGGTACTGTATGCGTACCACACATGTTGTTCCAATGCATACTACATATGCCTCCATTGTAGAACACCTCCACCATTGTATGCACAGCTGACCACACATGTCGCATTGACAAGTACTGTGGTTTCAAGTCTGTGTATCATTACGTTTGTGTATATTGCACATGGGTGGCGTGTGTGAATGCATGGTGGTGCGACCTGCATATCGTGACTGGAACAAACATCAGGTGTTCAAGTGTTAACTGGCCACATGGCAAATAGATCTACACTGTAACATGCCTGATACTGATGACAGTCTCACCTGCAACGGACCCATGTCTGTGCGGCACGCCAGAGGTACCTGTATAGGGGTGACACACTAGTATGAACATTATCCATGACTGTATGACAGCCACAGGTTGCACTGTGCATGTGAACACATTCACCTGTGTAATAGCATATAGTATGCACATGTATGCATACACAACGTAGCATACTGTAGTATGCAGCATATGTGTCCACATATCTGGCATATGTTGTTACTTTACATAATGTACAGTGACACATGCAACTACATGGGATATAATAGCCATATGTGCATTACTGACTTGCCAGGCAACTCCAGGCTCATTGGGTGGGAGACACCCACCTCCACGATGGCAGCTATTGTTTCTGGATGCTGTTCCCTGGGTGTCCCCAGACTGGCCAGTAGCTCCTCGGTGTGTGTGAGTGGGGGCTGGGTTGCTGGCCCACCACCTGTTCCACCTTGTTCCCTGGCTATTGCAGTGGCACGCTGTTTTGCATGTCGTATCAGGTCCGTGCAGTGTCTGTGCACCTGCTGGTAGGTGCGGTTATGGCCACCCACATCATTCACCCTCCTGCGTAGATCCTGCCACAGGTCATCCCACTGCTGGGCATGCTGTGGCACATAGCTGAACAACAAGTCATAGTTGTCATGGAGCTGTGGGATGAGGACATCATCCTCCTGGCGGGTGTATGCTGGGAGGCGTGTACGGGGCATTATCTGTAAAACATAATGATGGTGACAGGTCACAGTTTCAGAGATGTACAGAGATACTGCTGCACATACATTTCTATGACATCTACTGCATCTGCACAGTTATCTTTGCAAAGCATCATGACACTGACACGACTGACATGTTTGTGTCACACATGTCACACCCATTATGCATTGGATATCATCACCATATATGTGTGTCACCTCATTACAGTGTTCATACTCCATGTAAATGCTGTCTTGCTCTGGGCATGTCTATTTGCCTGCACTTGTGTTTTTACCTCTCTGCACATGCCTCAATGTGTCCATGGTACTACTGTTGACCTGGATGCTGTGTATATGTCACATATCAACACAGACACAGCCGTAATGGACTTGAGCAGTGACAATGCACACATACTCATGGACACCTGTACATGCATGTGTTTTGCCATATACATCTACACAGCACTGTACAACTGTTCAACATCCTGACATGGATCGCCTGTATTACACATGTGATAGACATGGGACAATGGAGAGTCAGACAACATTTGCAGGGATGGTCTTCAACCATAGCATGTGCAGGCACAGTTTCCACACTGTTACAGATGGCCATTGTGCCACCGCAAGCTACATCAGTGCCACATTACTGATCCAGTCAGTTGATAGTACATCTACCATGCGGCCATCACACCATGTATGACTGGGATGACATCTGCAGCTTTGATGGACAGGGTTGCATGGTATGGTGGGAGTATGTCACATATATGGCACAGGGATCTGTCCAGCCTGTGGCGATCCTAGTATTAGGATGGTGGCTGTCTATGACATATGTCATACAGATCAGGATATGGACATGTAGCATGTCCATCATCATGGTGTAGCAAATGTCCTTCTGCAAGGTAGACAGCATGCTGCATAGTGGAGGTGTGGATCGTGAAGGCTGGTATTGCACATCCATGCATAGCCATTACCCCTTACAGGTGGTATGTGATCCAATATCGGTCACCACAGTGCTGTATATGCCTGGCCAGTGATCTCCGTGCTCATGGATGGCACCCTGACATGACATGGGTACCTCATATGACTACCTAAGGGGCCTGGAGACGTCACCATGTTGGGGGGTGCACTGCACAGCACCATCCCTTACACAGTGTCCATAATGTTGACTATAGTCTAGGTAGTAGTTTATGGGTACAGGGATGTTCACTTAGCGGTGACACTGCTGGTATCATCCATCAGACTGTGCACATATTTTTTTCATATAAGGGGTGGCGTAAGCCACAAAACTTTGGGCTAGGCTTATAAATGCCTTAGGGCAGATAGCCTAGTATAAACCTATGAACCTATGAACCTATATGTCACACACCTCACCCACACAGCCCATTCTGTATGTTGTTCACAACACTGACACAACTAAACTGATAGGTCATGGCCATTCACAGCCATTCACAGCCTTACATACACAGATGCCTAACATTTGTCTGTGTGGTATGGGCTACAATGAGGGTGGGGTTACAATACATTAACCCTGTTCTACTGTATCTGGCACTGATGTGCTGTGCACATGTCACTCTTGCACCTTTTGTAGTTGTGAGTCTGTCAACAGGCCACTGGTGGAACACTCCTGTGACATGCAAAGGTATTTGTAATCAAATATCCATGCTATCTTGTACATCTGTACTGCTAACATCTACAGTGCTAATGGTTCATGGACATGCACACCATACTAAGCAGGGTTATAGTGCGGTGCCACCCTAAATGACTGTCATCACCACTTGTGGGTTGATATTATCCAACACCCTTTCTGAATTGTATGGTCATCCTAGGCACATGTTCAGAACATGTGAGCATGTCATGAGCTACTGATTACTATAGCGTCCATTCCTCACCATTTCCCACAGGTACACTGGCTGTCCTACACTTCCCAGCTTGCTTAAGGTATGACAGCTGTTGTACATACGTAACGCACATATCCTGTGGGACATGGTTGTATATACAGGCGTGTCCAACTGTCACGTACCAGTATTACTGCCTGTCTATATGAGGGATATGTGGTACATGTGGCAATAGAGCAATTGTCTCATGTACACATTCAATGCCCACCTACCAACATACGGCATTACAGCCTGTGGGGGATGCACGTCTGCAGCCGTTCTGGGCCCATAGCTCTCAGGTGTACCTCATTACGGGGAACGTACCTCATTTGGGGTTCTAAAAGGTGCATGTTCCTCAAGGTTCCACATTGGAAGGGTCTGTCACACATTCATTGTTGTACATAGTTTACCTGCTAGCCATGGCTAAATAGATGAGAATCATATTAATTCATTGGAATATCTGTTTTATATGTAAGACCAGCCTATTTTAGCCATCATATGCCCTTCCTAGTTGATGCTGTTAGTAAGCCAGTTGTAAGTGTTCCACGTTTCGCCCATTTGTCACATGGTATGAGGGCTAATGTTTCTCATTTTGGGGACAGGAGGCTGACAGCTATGGCTGGGGGTAATGCTGTCGCCAACCCTGACTGCACCTGACAGTCATTTGGGGATGTGTAACATTCGCAACACACCCCACCCATCACATAGTCTCACATGATCTACACCACTGGCCACACCTACGAGGACAACCTGTGCAGTACGTCTCCATACTCACTGTAGGCACCAGAGGTAGCCCCCATCATGGAAGACAACATCACCAGCTTATAGCCGACAGACTCATGTGTGCCCACCACATACAGCCAATAGTGAGTTATAACATTCACAACACACCAGTCATAGCTGATTCTGTAGGGTGTCACACTGCAGTTCCACACAGCAGGCTACACAAGGCGTTAGTCACTTACATCTTGCTGTCGGGTAACTGCTTCTGCAACATAACCTATGCACCCATGCCACACCTCACCAGGTACGATACGTCTGTCATTCGCCATGTTAGTGTCACTGCCCTGTGATGCCACTTCACAGACTACCTGTGCAGGGACATGCAATAGCTCACCAGTCTCATAGCCCTGAGGGTGTAGGCATAGCCCTGGGGAGTATTTTGCATTCGTCCGGACACGATACCACTGTACAATGACCGACTGTGTCACTTCAACAGTTGACTATGCTCCTATTGTCATTCCACAGGCATGCGGTATCTGTCCGCTATGACTGGCCTGGTCAAACACAATGCTGTGGCACAGATGACTTGCACCTGTCGGCCCTGGGAGTACAGCTCACA
Source organism: Protopterus annectens (assembly GCF_019279795.1). Classification (NCBI taxonomy): domain Eukaryota; kingdom Metazoa; phylum Chordata; order Ceratodontiformes; family Protopteridae; genus Protopterus; species Protopterus annectens. The sequence goes on from NC_056737.1 coordinate 99,395,875, forward strand.
TGTAAGGCTCTTGCTGCTTCTATACTGCCTGTCTTGCACAGTTTCCAATAACTGTCACCGGCAGGGCGGTAACTGGCATGTGCGACATGGGGTCATGTGACACATTGCTTGCATCTTCCTCTGTGACACACGCAGGCAAGGCACACCTTATAATGCACCACTCAAACATCTCTGCAGTGAGTGGGACCTGCCTCTAGGCTCTTTAGAGCATACCTGCAATGACAGGTTATAGACACCCGCAATGACAGGTTATAGACAGACCATACCTTTCAGGCACATACCTGGACCGGCACAACCACAGCTGAGGGGTTCCCATATCCCACTATGTTTTGCATGCATCATGGCAAGTTGCTTAGCACAATGCATCAGAGGTGCTCCACGTGCAACTAACTGTGTCCGGGACCGCTATACACATTGTAACAAGCGCCAGAGTCAACATCATACCCCACGGGTAACATACCTTCTATGGTGGTATAGTGGACAGTGGGCCTCAGCTACTACTGATGTGTGACTGACACTACCCCACACTTCACTGGGATAGCCACTCATGTACCGAAACATCCATGAGTCATACCCTCCGCTCTGCTGGATCAACCCATACACACCACCTCCAAGACCTACATTACCCTTGGCATGAACACTACCACCATGTGACTGGTGTTACACACCTGGGGTTATCCCCTCATTGGTGGATTCCGAACATATGCTAATCTACCTTGTTAGCCACATCCCGGCAACACACCCATCACAGCATACACAGTACATGTGTACTACAACACCTACTACACACGTCTGCTGACAGTGGTTGTTAACATCATGACACCCGTGCAGATGGACAATGCACATACAAATGCTGACACATACCCAAGTGCACTTAATTAGTATGTACACAACTGCATGGATCATGCTATTCCACACAGAGCCATGATGGTACACACCAGATAACAGACGCCACTCTGGTGGTCATGTTCCACGGACATATGATGTACAACAACAGGTGTAGGCTGTTGCACAGTGGTGTACATTCCCATGTGTGGTGTGGCTCACTGGTCAGCCGTGGTGGGGCCACAGGGTCCCTCATCACATACTCCAAGACTAGCTACGTAAACATGACTGCCACAGATTCTGGGGTGTACCACCAGGCATTATGGTGGTATGTCAGTATTCGATGGTGACACCCACATCTGCTGTCACATACAACAGTCACTCAGGAACATTGCAGACCCAGGTATTGTTGGCAACATGCTGGAGGATGGATTCAATGCTGACAGTACACCCTCTCACTCACTACAGGGCCGCAATCCATACATGAACATTGTGGTGTCCCTGTGGTCACACCTACACAGTACTGACCTACACTCTATATGTCCTGGGACACTGGCCCCATGTCACCTTCCAACGTCCCAGGCTGTGATGTCCACCAACCTCTGAATTACATGTCTCCCCACTAGGCCACCATATTCAGTAATAGCCTTGTTTCAGACATTGTAGCCCCTGAATGGCACACAGCAGCATTTATCACACTACACACAGGTGGCACCGCATTGCACGAGTGGGACTATAGTCCTACACACCTGACTGGACTGTTCTGCATGGCTATGGGGCACATCATCAAGGACGCCATTCTCAGAGACATTGTTGGGCTCCCGTCCTCTGCTGCCACCCGGGTTGGGCTTGTTAAGTCCAGTGCATGGCCCCTAGACATGGTGGACTCCTTTCATACAGTTACCAGGGCAGTTGCTGATGGTACGGGAGTCCACACATCCTACATTGTCCTCTCATTGCCTTTCAGCACCATTCCCCATTCTGGTATTGACAACATACACATCCACCTGCACATCGTACCCTGTGTCTCAGGATGTTATGCTATGTGGCTCATTGACAGGACACACAGTGAGGCCAGCATACCATAGTACCTACTTCATGTCAGGTACATTTGGCATATCACGGTCCTCAGTCATAGAGCCCCTCATGTTCAGTATATGCTTCCCTGTGGAACAGGCTGGAACAGGGGACTTGCCTAGCTTTCGAACCCCTACATACCAAGCGCCATGATTGCTCCACCAGCTGATACTGACTCCGACCATATGGGCGTCGCTGTGACAGATACATAATATGACTATCATGGCATCAAGCTGCATGACACAAGGTGCATGCACATCACCTTTGCATTACACCATTCACCCACTGACTATCACATGGATGGTAGTCCCCTACATACATATCACATTGTACATGTTTGCAGGACACACATATGTCGCACCCACTCCTGTGGTTACCGTATTGCCACTGTGGCGTGGATATCTTCCTATGTGGCCACACCTATCTGTACTGGGTGTGTAACTGGTACATAGGCACCCATTGTACCTCTGCACTCAAGACATCTACACACATTCAAGGGTACACCACCCCATTTAGGGTGTACCTTACACAACAGCTACAGCTTTACATGCCACAACATTAACACGCCATGACGTTTACTGAGCTCTGACAGTTTAAATATGCGGCTGCACTACGGAGACCACATCTGTACACATTTGCATACTACATACTCAGGGGTGACCTCTGCTGATCAGACAGGGCCCATGTCCACAACATTATTGATGGATATACTCCTCATACGCAACATAAGCAGAGGCCACTGTGAGCAACATGCTCATGGATATGTGCACACATGCCACAATGAGTGGGATGTGCTTCTGGGTTACATTCCCAAACCGGACACTCACCATGGTGTGGAACATAAGTCCTATGTACATCACGCAGGGACACTCAGTAGCACTGTTCATGTGACACCTCCCTTGGTGGTTGGGAGACATATGTAGGCCTGGGATCACTGCAGTGGCTGTACTGTGCAGTGGTGCAGGTGACACTTGGCTCTGCTCTTCACATGACACTACCCTGGAGAGGTGCCACTAGTGTGAACACTGTAGTTGTGCTTACACATGGACTTGCCAGACTGCATAGTACCCCACTATGCACCTGTGCAGCTATTACATGTCCTTTGTGCATGGTTACTTGGTAGCCCTTCCATTTAGATTAGCTATCATGCTATTACTATGTCCCATACCTACAGGCCATATGTATCCTGTTATTGTACATACCATTAGATGATACCTGTGGTATGCATGATATGCCTGTTATGCTGTGTAGAATATCTATCATATCTACCTATAATACTATACATTACACATATGTCACATAGTATCCCATAATGCAATGCATACTTGCTCAGCGGGACCACCTTACATATGTCATTAACGTTATATGCCCATACACATGCGTGCTGTGACAGTATATCAACATATACTATCCCCTGCTATGGCACGTCCTTGTTGGACATACCCTACCACTGATGGCAGGTTGTATGGCATTGTTCTGTTTAATGGCCTCATGTAGCATCCCTTGTGGTGTCTGTGCTGTGTACCTTATGTCCCACTGCTGGACGTACAGATTCTACAAGCGTTAGTATGCTCAGCAAGACATCACTACATAAATACCTTTCCCCACTTTATGCATTGCGGACACATTTAATTAATGCAAACCAGGCTATACATACAGTAAAACTAATTAATACAGATCATGCTATACATAACCTTACATATCGGGCATTCTACATACCTTGTTGTCGTTACGGTGTTTCATTTCTATCTCTCTCACAGTGTTTCAACTGTTATTCGGTATGAGCATACGGTTTGAATGTCTGGCAAGTCATCCTTATATACGTCGATACCTGAAACATGTGGATTCTTCCCGCCAATTGGTGTTCCTGAGTGACTAATTACCTGCATATCAGCTGTGCAGCTACTCCATTCACCAATTACGCGGCGACAGTGGGGTATAATTGGATTCTCCACCTGGGCGTTGCCTATTTGCCCTACCTTTGGGGAGATGGTCTGTATTGTGTTTTGTTGTGTGTAACTGCAACTGCTATGCATGGAGACAGGTATAGTTTGGATTCATGTCCCCCATGGATTGTGTGTGACAGGTAGAGTATTTGGTTCAACATGTGGGTGTACCTGTCATCCCGACATCTGATAACGGAGTATTGCAATCAAAACCTGTAACATGGCTGTTTGTTCCATTATACAGCGCCTGCAATTTTGCATGTCGCTTTAATTGTGTCTCTCACACGGTATGTTGAGGGTTCTGCCAATGTAATTGGCTGACTGGATGTTTGTGCTGCTATTACAGTTTGTATTGCTTTAGTTTCTAGTGTGGGGGATGTTGGTCATTGTACGTAACATATACGGTTTGTGGGCTTTGCATTTCTACATAATCCGTATATATGTGTATGGGCTCCGTCCCTAATTGGGGAGCTAACAGTTAGTAGACTTATGTTATGGGATTGTACGTTGGGCCATTGTTAATTGATTTCTATATCGTCTGCAGGTGAGCTTGCTACTTGTATACCTCCGTAATTGCAGCGATATATCAGGGGATATGTGTAAGTGACAGCTATCCCTTGTATTTCTGTCCCAGATATTTGCAATCATTGTGGTTGTGTTGTTAAAAGAGCCTGTTTGCCATGGGTTGCCACCTTTTCATATGGTCATTGTTGGACACTTGCGGGATACAAAGCTGTGTTTACAGGCCAACACGTAGCCACGGTCAGTACACGGGTAGCACATACTTTTATCCTCACTACATACCTATTGTTGTGTGACTTTGGCTACTTATCATATTGCATGTAACATTTAAGTTTCTTACATACAGGCATAACTATTAAATACGACTGTTACATTATATATGGGACATATTTATGTCCTACCATCTTGGACATTTGCCCTTTGTACTGTTTTATGTCAGGACACACCTGCCCAGGGTGGGGATGTCCCTCCTGCTGTGGTATAGGTAGTAACCGTATGCCTACGGCTAGCTATACCCACACCTACCATACTGATCTGCCTGTGACTTGGCACCAACATACACATGTTGCGGACACACACACACACACACACATTACAGTCACACAGACATGCACATGGCACCCTCAATGCACACTTACACAGACTACGGCACTCACAGACACAGTTGAACACAGTACCTATGTGGACCGTGACACCGGCAGCGGTGACTAACTGTCCCTTCATATCATCATACTATTACTCGCGGATGTACTGTTCTGGTACTGTGTTCTATCGGTCTTTCAGCCTCGTGGTTATGCATGTCGGTATGTTACACATTCCATGGTTGGCGGTATCCTATTTATTTGTACCTCCAAGATGTTATGAATGTCATTGAACTATCTATTCTATTTGCAGATATCGCTGAATCCATCTATATCACCATATATCCCTCTATTGCCCTTTCTATCTGTATTATATATATGCATATGTGTACATATATATAAATATATATATATATATATATATATATATATATATATATATATATATAGCGGGGAACGTGACAGGCACACAGCACCACCATATGCTGTAAGACTCATGTACTCTTCAGGTAGGTGTTGGCATTCCGTGTTCCACTGGCTGTTGTGTTTACAATGTTTGAGGGCTGCCTATGTAGGAGTCACACATTGGGCCACCTATACATTACAATTTACAGGTGGTCATGTTTGTGTGCCATCCATTTTACTGTGTGTGCAGGTGGAGAGGTGTCAGTCCATAGTCAGAGTATGTGCTATACGTTCCCTCTTTGCCAAGGCGTAGGCATATTGGGCATGCCTCCATCTGCCTACTGGGGCTGGCACAGTGTGCTCATGGTCTGAATCCCTCTGTGCCTGTACTGACCTTGGCAATTGCGGTGGGCTATGTGGGCCTTCATCATTTTGTCCCTGCTGCAGCTGCTTCCGCAGGATCATATTATGTAGCATGGCACATACTATGACGATGTGGGCACACGTGCCTGGAGCATACTGTAAGGCTCCAGCAGATGTATCCAAGCACCGGAACCATGATTTCAGCATCCCGAACACATGCTCTATGATGATTCTGGTTTGTGCGTGTGCCTCATTCTGGCATTCTTGCATGGGTGTGTGTGCATTTCTGATGGGAGTCATCATCCACGGCTCCATTGCATAGCCAGCATCCCCCACGAGATGGCCATGTGGGATGTCCCCCCTGACAAATACCTGATACAGCTGTGAAGCATGCCAGATGTGGGAGTCATGGTAGCTTCCAGGGCTGCCAGCACACACATCCATGATAATGTCCTGGGCATTGCACACGACCTGGCAGTTGATGGAGTGGAATCCCTTGCGGTTTATGTAGCGCATACCCTGATCACCGGGTGGTGACTTGATTTGTATGTGCGTGCAGTCTATCGCACCCCGTACCTCCGGATATTGTGCCACATGGTGGAAGTGGTGCATATTGCTGGCCAACTCTTCCTGAGTTCTGGGGAAGTATATCTGCTCATTGGCATGTGGTAACATGGTATCCAGGAACTGGTGTAGTACCCAGGATGCTGATGCCTGTGAGATACCCATTATATCCCCAGTTGGCCTTTGAAAGGTACCTGTGGCCATTTTTCGCAGGCTTACACATACCTTCGTGTCCACTGGTATGGGTTCCCCTCTGTTGTTTCTGGTTCTCAGGCGTGGCCGGCACAGCTCCACTATTTGCTGTAAGATGTCCCTGTCCACCCTGTAATGCTCTACTATCTCCAGGTTATGTAGCCCCTGGTAGGTTACCCTTGGTCTGAACACTCTCCTTCTCCTCTGAGGCCTGCGGTGGTTGTCGGCATCATCCTCCACAACACCGTCAGTCTCTAACACATGCTGATGAATCAGAGCTATGGCAGCTCCCAACATGTACATTTTAAAAGTTCCCCATGTGTTTACACCTATGGTGCGGTGTTTGGGAATACACAGGTGTGTGTTGGGTACTTTCACACTTTATACTATTGTGCTGTGAACACCGATGATGTGATAGGGTGTGTGTATATACGTTCATAGCTACAGGTTATGTTATGTGTTTTACTGCCAGAACTACTATTGTGGTGCCTTTGGTGTTGAATTACATTTGCCTGCCGTGGATTACCTCTTGACCTTCCCTTTACACGTTGCACCTACCATTTTCTGGTGTGCATCCTGCAGCCTACTTTCATTTGTACTTTTCTGGACCTGGTGTATCTTGCATTATGTGTGCTACTGCCGGTCTGCTGTCGGTTTGCTTTGCTCTGCTGTGTTAGGTCTCCTATCTTTGCAATCCAATACCTCCCCTCCCCTCCTTTCTTTGCATTCACATGCCTCCCCTATCCTGTTTTGCAGGTTTCTGCAAGCGGAATTGTCAGCTGCCATCGATTGTCCTTCGTGGGTTGATTGGTGTTGATTGCTCATTAGTACTCCAATTACCGTACTTCCACATTTCCTTCTTTTCTTCCCCTGACCTTCCTGTTTCTGCTATTGTTTGCTGCGCGTGCGTCCGATTACTGGGTTTCGGGCATGTTTTCATCCTCGTACACATGCGCTTTTGGCCACCATGTGTGCTCTCAGCTACACGATTCCTCCCCACCCCTATCCTGCAGCTTTGCTTAGCAACGGACAGGCCATATTTGCAATGCTCCAATGTGCTTAGTGCTACGGTGGCACACCCCTCTGCTGATGTCATGTATCTCCTCTGAGCCACTCCTCAGTGTTATACCGCTGCGCTGTATGGTACAACCTTCCTCAGGCGGGACATTTGCGATTCAGTATTATCTGCCTCATTTGCATACCATTGACTACTAATTCATAGTTACCGCGCAGGACACTATCGCAGGCCCTTAGCAACCCTTGCACCTTGGCTGTGGTGTTCCATGCCTACCATTGTGTATTATGCTGTAAACCTGATTTCTATTATGTTGCGATTTTATGACATTTTTATATTATTTCTTTATGTTACAGCTTCTGCACACATGCCCTGCGGTTCTGCTGTGCGTTACTGTGGACATGACATTAAATGTTGTTATTTACATGTTGTGCATATTTTCTTATGCCATTGGCTGTGTATTTCGCCATTGGCATACGTTAATGTTGTGATACCTGCGTCTGGCCCTCTTCCATAGCTCCGATGTTCTGATTGAGAAAATGTAAACCGTGTTTTTTGGTTTACATTTCCGTGGGCTTACGCTACGCCTGCACCACTTCATGAATTGCTATATGCCTTCATTTGCATGGTGCTACACTGCACATGGGGTGATTTGCATACCTACGCCGGGGGCCACGCAGATCTGGTGTACGCCGGTAGTGCACGTGGAATTGGATCGTACCTGAATCACTCGGCGGCCATATTTGGCGTTATAATGCCTACACTATGCGTGCACCTGGCGCAAGCTTCATGAATCCCGGGGTTAGTCCCTTATCTCTGTAATTATTTCTGCTGAATAGTTGCATACTTGAGCTGCATCAACTTTGTTACAAGCTGAGATAAGTACAAAATTGCAGTGTTATAAAATAGTACTCTGTTTATTTTTTCTGTTTTTATGTTTCATTGAATATTGTGTTAAAAATATTACTGCATTTATCTGCTTATTTATTTGTTCACTGAAAATTGTAAGCTCTGTCTGTGTTTGCAGTTAGTGGGTTTATTCTTCTCACTTCATTGATATTCGGTGCAGAAGTCTTAGCCTAGACAGTTTCTCTGTGACTTTGTCTTATTCCCTTATCTCTGAAATTCTATCTGCTCAATAGTTGCATACTTGAACTGAATTAACTTTATTACAAGCTGAGATAAGCACAAACTTGCAGTGTTATATGATAGTACTGCATTTTATTTTTTCTGTTTTGTTTCATTAAATATTGTGTTAAAATAGGACTGCATTTATCTGTTTATTTATTTGTTTAATGAAAATTGTGAGCTCTTTCTTTGTCTTCAGTTAGTGAGTTTATTCTTTTCACTTCATTGATATTCTGTGTAGAAGTCTTAGCCTAGAGAGTTTCCCTGTGCCTTAAAGTCTTAGTCCCTTATGTCTGTTATTATTTCTGCTGAATAGTTGCATACTAGAGCTGCATCAATTTTATTACAAGCTGAGATAAGTACAAACTTGCAGTGTTATAAGATAGTACTGCATTTTATATTTTCCTTTTTATTGTTTCATTGAATATTGTGTTAAAAAGGTACTGCATTTATATGCTTATTTATTTATTCGCTGAAAATTGTGAGCTCTCTCTGTGTCTGCAGTTAGTGGGGTTATTCTTCTCACTTCATTGATATTCAGTGTAGAAGTCTTAGCCTAGTGAGCTTTTCTGTGCCTTAAAGTCTTAGTCCCTTATCTCTGAAATTATTTCTGCTGAATAGTTGCATACTTGAGCTGCATTAACTTTATTACAAGCTGAAATAAGTACAAACTTGCATTGTTATAAGATAGTACTGCATTTTCTTTTTTTATTGTTTCATTAAATATTGTGTTAAAAACGTGCTGCATTTATCTGCTTATTTAGTTGTTTACTGAATATTGTGAGCTCTCTCTGTGTCAGCAGTTAGTGGGTTTATTCTTCTCACTTCATTGATATTCGGTGTAGAAGTCATAGCCTAGACGGTTTCTCTGTGCCTTTAAGTCTTAGTCCCTTATCTCTGAAATTATTTCTGGTGCATAGTTGCATACTTGAGCCGCATCACCTTTATTCCAAGCTGAGATAAGTACAAACTTGCAATGTTATAAGATAGTACTGAATTTAATTTTTTCTGTTTTATTGTTTCATTTAATACTGTGTCAAAAATAGAACTGCATGTATCTGCTTATTTATTTGTTCACTGAAAATTGTGAGCTCTCTCTGTGTCTGCAGTTAGTGGGTTTATTCTTCTCATTTCATTTATATGCGGTGTAGAAGTCTTAGCCTGGAGGGTTTCTCTGTTCCTTAAAGTCTTTGTCCCTTATGTCTGAAATTATTTCTGCTGAATAGTTGCATCTTTGGGCTGCATCAAATTTATTACAAGCTGAGATAAGTACAAACTTGCAGTGTTATACGATAGTACTGGATTTTCTTTTTTCTTTTTTATTGTTTCATTGAATATTGTGTTAACAATAGTACTGCTTACTTATTTGTTCACTTAAAATTGTGAGCTATCTCTTTGTCTGCAGTTAGTGGGTTTATTCTTCTCACTTCATTGATATTCAGTGTAAAAATCTTATCTTAAAGGGGTTCTCTGTGCCTTAAAGCCCTAGTCCCTTATCTCTGAAATGTTTTCTGCTCAGAAGTTGCATGCTTGAGCTGCATCAACTTTATCACAAGCTAAGTACAAATTCTTAGTGTTATAAGATAGTACTGCATTTTATATTTTCTGTTTTGTTTCATTAAATATTGTGTTAAAAAGTACTGCATTTATTGGCTTATTTATTTGTTCACTGAACACTGTGAGCTCTCTCTGTGTCTGCAGTTAGTGGGTTTATTCTTCTCACTTCATTGATATTTGGTGTCTTAGCCTAGTGGGTTTCTGTTTGCCTTAAAGTCTTTGTCCCTAATGTCTGAAATTATTTCTGCTGAATAGTTGCATTCTTGAGCTGCATCAACTTTATTACAAGCTGAGATAAGTACAGACTTGTGGTGTTATAAGATAGTACTGCATTTTATTTTCTCTGTTTTATTGTTTCATTGAATATTGTGTTAAAAAAGGTACTGCATTTATATGCTTATTTATGTGTTCACTGAAAAATGTGAGCTCTCTCTGTGTCTGCAGTTAGTGGGTTTATTCTTCTCACTTCATTGATATTTGGTGTAGAAGTCTTAACCTAGAGAGCTTTTATGTGTCTTAAAGTCTTATTCCCTTATCTCTGAAATTTGTTTCTGCTGAATAGTTGCATACTTTAGATGCATCAACTTTATTACAAGCTGAGATAAGTACAAACTTGCAGTGTTATAAGATAGTACCGCATTTTATTTTTCCTTTTTTTATTGTTTAATAGAATATTGTGTTAAAATAGTTCTGCATTTATCTGCTTATTTATTTATTCACAGAAAATTGTGAGCTCTCTCTGTGTCTGCAGTTAGTGGGTTCATTCTTCTCATTTCATTGATATGCAGTGTAGAAGTGTTAGCCTGGAGGGTTTCTCTGTTCCTTAAAGTCTTTGTCCCTTATCTCTGAAATGATATCTGCTGAATAGTAGCATCTTTGGGCTGCATCAACTTTATTACAAGCTGAGATAAGTACAAACTTGCAGTGTTATACGATAGTACTGGATTTTCTTTTTTCTATTTTATTGTTTCATTGAATATTGTGTTAACAATAGTACTGCTTATTTATTTGCTCACAGAAAATTGTGAGCTATCTCTGTGTCTGTAGTTAGTGGGTTTATTCTTCTCACTTCACTGATATTCAGTGTAAAAATCTTATCCTAAAGGGGTTCTCTGTGCCTTAAATCCCTAGTCACTTATCTCTGAAATGATTTCTGCTGAATAGTTGCATACTTGAGCTGCATCAATTTTATTAAAAGCTAAGTACAAATTTTTAGTGTTATAAGATAGTACTGCATTTTATATTTTCTTTTTGTGTTTCATTAACTATTGTTTTAAAGAAGTACTGCATTTATCGGCTTATTTGTTTGTTCACTGAAAACTGTGAGCTCTCTCTGTGTCTGCAGTTAGTGGGTTTATTCTTCTCACTTTATTGATATTCGATGTAGAAGTATTAGCCTTTAGGGTTTCTCTGTGCCTTAAAATCCTAGTCCCTGACCTCTGAAATTATTTCTGCTGAAGAGTTGCATACTTGAGCTACATCAATTTTATTACAAGTTGAGATTATTACAAACTTGCAGTGTTATAAAATAGTTCTGCATTGTATTTTTTCTGTTTTATTGTTTCATTGAATATTGTGTTAAAAATAGTACTGCATTTATCTGCTTATTTAATTGTTCACTGAAACTTCTGAACTCTATCTGTGTCCCCAGTTAGTGGGTTTATTCTTCTCACTTCATTGATATTCGTTGAAGAAGTCTTAGCCTAGAGGGTTTCTCTGTGCCTTAAAGTCTTAGTCCTTTATCTCTGAAATTATTTTTGCTGAATAGTTGCATACTTGAGCTGTATCATCTTCATTACAAGCTGAGATAAGTACAAATTTGCAGTGTTACAGATAGTACTGCGTTTTATTTTTTCTGATTTATTGTTTCATTTAATATTGTGTTAAAATAGTAATGCATTTATCTATCTAGAAGTGTTAGCCTGGAGGGTTTCTCTGTTCCTTAAAGTCTTTGTCCCTTATCTCTGAAATGATATCTGCTGAATAGTTGCATACTTGAGCTGCATCAACTTTATGATACGCTGAAATAAGTACAAACTTGCAGCGTTATAAGATAGTACTGCATTTCATTTTTTCTGTTTTAGTGTTTCATTGAATATTGTGTTAAAATATTACTGCATTTATCTGCTTATTTATTTGTTCACTGAAAATTGTAAGCTCTCTCTGTGTCTGCATTTAGTGGGTTTATGCTTCTCACTTTATTGATATCCAGTGAAGAAGTCTTAGACTAGTGGGTTTCTCTGTGCCTTAAAGTCATACCCCGGGATTCATGAAGCTCGGCGTAAGGCCAGTGTAAGGCCTGCGCTGGCGGTTCAGTGAATAGTCGGCGTAGTAGCGCCATATGCATAGTAATGAGTGCGTGCCGCAACCACAGACACGTGCGTAGTGTACGTGAGCGAGCCCAAGTAGGATGCGTCCGGAGGCGTGGCTAAGCCGGCAGGTGATGAGCAACCTAAAGTGCTGACTGCCACAGTCCGCCCATAATAGTAATGTCACCAGCCAGGGCCCGTGCAGAATGAAACGCACGCAGAGTATGCAACATAGTACCCGGCCCAACAAAAGGAGAAGCAAACACAACCCACGAAGCCCTAAGTGTACCCGTCCAAGGAACAAAGGATACGCGTAACACCGTGTTCGTCCCGCAATGCACCGTCAGTGGGCATACCCAGAGAAGGTGTACTGCAGCATGTCAGCGTGCCGCACCGACATAGGAGTAGCGACTAAGGTTACCACCTGTCCCACTTTGCAAGGGGCAGTCCCTCTATGGGCAGTTGTGTCACGATAAAAAATATTAAAAACGGCAAATGTGCTAAGATTGTAGGACATAATTATATCCCGCATTTTATGTAATGGTCGCATAAAATAGTTATTTCCGTAACTAAAATACCTAAATGTCACAAGAAACAGAATAAGCAACCAAACTGCTACAAGAATAAGCTTTCATTTAGGCAAACAAGTTAAGTTCTATGCTATGTACTGACCGTGGGTATGTGTCGGCCTGTAGAATCTGATGTGAGTCCCGAAAATGTCCCACCTTGGCTATTGGAAAAGGTGGCAACCCTAGTAGCGACATGGGCATGGTCACCAGGGTTACCAACTGTCCCACATTGCTATGGACAGTCCCTCATTTGACAGTTGTGTCCTGCCAAATATCTGAAAATGGCAAATGACCTGAGATTTCCGGGCAAAAATATTCCCTCAATATACCTGTAATAGTAGCATAAAACATATATTTTGTATATGAAACACATACATGGCATAATAAACCGAATAAGGAACCCAAATGCTACGAGAATAAGTGTATATTATGGCAAAAATGTGAAGTTCTGTCATCTCTACTTGCTGTGGGTATGTGTTGTCCTGCAAAATCCGATGTTTCCACAAAAGATGTCCCACTATGGGCATTGTAAAAGGTGCAACCATAATGGTCACAAGCAGTAGTGAGAGTACACAGCCGGGTAGCCGTGTCGACATAACAACAGGAATGAACCAAGATACCCTAAACACAGGCAAACATGTGCATAGCAACATGTACCACACCCAGCAACGTGTTTGTCGCATACACAGGACGGCGTATGTCTAAGCGTAATATCCAGAAGCAGAACCCATGCATGCAAATCTAATACACAATAGCCCCATTGTAGCATGTAAGTCCCACCCATGTACGACTGTGCACCCAACCCAGATAGCAGCCCTGTGCAGCTACACACCAACACACAATGGGCATACCTGAAATGTGGTAAGAAGTATTGTTGTAGGCAGTGCCACGCGGGCAAATATGTACCCCACATGTCACAAACCCACCTCAGGTACAGATATGCAAATGGCTGCATGTGAATGTGTCTGCAGAATGTGTACATCCCGCATGTGGTATGCACTCGTCCAAACCCTATAGGCTTGCACACGCCACGGTGCACATAACTGTACACATGTGGACAAGTCAGGATGTTGAACCACCGCACTGATGATTAGCTATGCAGACAAGTCAAACACATATAGCAGAACATGTGCCTACCAAACAGGATGTCCTAACAGGGTGCCACATGCACAGAAGGGGAAGGTGGGACATCACATGTGGAGTGTAGCGTTGCCGGACGGCCAAACACCCACGGCCAAGGTAAAGGATGGAACAACATGCATATGGCCGGATGGATGTTGTTAGAAAAATATATATAGAAGCACATATGAAGTGCCAGTTTAGAAGCCAAATACTATATAATGCATTGAATTGTACTGTACAATATGGCAGTAGAAATGATCATGCATGTAATTGGTGAAGCTTAGCTGCAGTGTGATCGAACTCTGACCCTGGCAGTAACCAGTTCAGCAGGCTTATGTCTCTCAGCATCAATTATCTGCTGGGTTACAGAAAAATAAATGTATGTACATGTATATCATCCTCCCTTCCACTGAGGAGGATGGTTTTGTGAGCTCTATCGAAGATAGAGTACAACTCCTTACCAGAGAGACAAAGGAACATATTAAGAAATGAACTGACTATTGTATCCGAACAGTCCAGGGTCCTTGAAACAGCAACAATTACAGAAGGACACTGTAATTGACCAGGTGCCTTGCAAGGCTGTGTTATTCTCATGGGAAAACATTTTAAAAGCATTACCTCAGCACCCTCGTATGAATAGAATATTGCGGACCATAGTGATGGAAATGCCCTGTGACTGACCACGTCAGTAAGGTGGGCAAAAGCTGATTGTAAACACTATATAAACAAATTGCTTCCTGTATAGAGTCAGACAAAACTCTCATACTTGGACTGTAAAGTTTTATGCCTGCCGGTGTACACCACTTAAACGTTGTAAACCTGAGCTTCCTGTGTTATTGACTGTCACTTAGAAAAGCCTACTGATTTCTACAGTCTGGTTTTAACAACTTATTTGACATTGTGGTCCTTCTTAGCCGGAATTCCCTTGGTAAGCTACAGGTCAGAGTGCATGGGTGGCTAGACATCTGCGCAGGAGAAGTTGCCTAAATGGTTCTTCTTGAGTGAAAAGACCTCCGACTGAATTGTTGTGTGTAAAGAGGCTGTCCACTCTCTGATCTGTGGCTGAAAAGCGGAAAACTGGATCCCAAGAAGAAAACGTGCAGTCATAAACGGGAGGCTCAGGTAAGGAGAGTTTGCCTCTTTGTCTCTGTTGTAGATCAGGGACCAGGCTACATTGTGTTTCTGTTAACAGTTGTGATAGCAGGTCGAAGACCAATCCAAGTAGTTTTACATCTGGACATAGATCAGGGGAACACAGAGTAGAGTAAATAGTCATTGTAGACACTACAGTGGATACAGGGAAGGAGATACCACATGGTACGAGAGAAGGGTTACGTAACAGTCATTTAGAAGACATGGGAGATTAGTGCACTAAGAGATCGTGAGATCCACGTTTGACGGGTGATGTGAAGTATATGCAATTGCAGAGAGCACATAATGTGAGATATACTGCAAGATGGGGTAATAAATATGACATTGATGGTATATTAGACAAAATATCGTTAGTGAAACATTGGAATCACTTAAACTGTGACGCAGATGTTCTAGGGTTACCACCTGCCCCACTTTGCGAGGGACAGTCCCTCTTTGGCCAGTTGTGTCCTGCAAACAAACTGAACAAATGGCAAATGTCCTGATATCTTAGGACAAATATATTTCCTATATCTTCTTTAATAGTAGCATAAAACAGTTATTTTGTATCTGAAACACCAAAATATTATAATAAACAGAATAAGCAATGCAAATGCTACAAGAATAAGTTGCTATTCGGGCAAAAAGTAGATTGCTGTCCTCTGTACTGGCAGTGGGTATGTTTTGCCCTGCAAAATCCGACGTTCCTAACACAAATGTCCCACTTTGTGCATTTGAAAAGGTGGCAACCCTAAGATGTGCAGGCTAAAAAACAGCGACAATTGGGTATCCCTCAAGCACATAGGTGGATTGAGGTAGAAGACTAAAAATGCGAAAGCATCATACGTCGACAAAGAAGATAATAATACAGTAGTAGCGATGGCCCCCCCCTCCACCACCTCCGATACCACATCCAGGATATGAAGCGGGAGGGCAGGCTAGTCCCTCCTACGTCATCCTGTGGCAACAGAGGTATCACAACGACCAATTGTAAGAGAAGCTATTGAAACCACATCACAAACAGGTAAGATACCTAGGGACACTCAAGTAAGAAGAGAGTCACTAGAACAGAGTGAGGATATCTGTCAATTAATTGAAGTATCGAACCCTCAGGCAGGACAGGAAGGCCAGGACCCAACTCCCTTAGTGTATAGACCGTGGACACCAGAAGATATCCGGAATGTCACAGAGGGAATTCCCCATCCACAAAGTAATCACTATTCACCATGCAATACCCCTGTATCTCCTGATAGAAAAGCAAAGGGGGAATGGCGGATGGTACAGGATTTACAAGCTGTAAATCATGTAATAATACCTAGGGTACCGAAGGTGCCAGACCCACACACTATACTGAATGCTATGAACCCGCAACAGAAGTATCTTACCGTGGTACATATAAGCTATGCTTCCTTTTCAATACCTATGCATCCAGATAGTCCGTATTGTTTTGCATTTACATTCAGGGTAACAGATACAGCCATACCCGGCTATCGCAGGATACTGTGAAAGTCCAATGATATTCGCACAGGAGATGGCTAGCAACATGCCGGTGTTTACTCCACCCGGGGGCAGTCAAGTTCTACTTTATGTGGATGATATCCTGCTTGCGGCCCCTACCCAGCAGCAATGTAGGGAAGATACAATAGCATTATTGAAATATTCAACAGAACAGGGACATAAATTAAGCAAGCAGAAATTGCAACAACGGAGAATACAGGTCAAGTACCTGGGATATGTGGTATCCAAGGAGGGTAGAACATTAGATGACGATAGGAAGGCAGCAATTTCACAAGCACCCAAGCCAACTACCAAGAAGGGAATGATGTCCTTCCTGGGCCGACTAACTGTTGTCGAAGCTGGTTACCAAACTATGCTTTGGAATCTGCTCTATTGTCTGCTTTAATCTGCAATACACCTATGGCAGCACAAGATATACTACACTGGATTCCAGTAGCAGAAACAGCTTTCTGCAGACTAAAACGATTGATAGCTTCAACATCTGTTTTAGGTCTCGCGAATAAGCATAACAGATGTTTCCAGACTGTAGATTGTAAGCAGGGATATATGACGTCAGTCTTGACGCAACAGCATGGAAGTAAGCAACGCCCCATAGCTTACTACTCATCGCAGTTGGACCCAGTGGCATGGTCATTGCCACATTGTGTACAGGCAGTTGTTGCAGCAGCCATGGCAGTACAGGCCTCGGCATCAATGGTATTATCCCCCCCCTCTCACTGTGAGAGTGCCTCATGCAGTTACGATCATATTGCTGCAAGAGAAAATAGCATTCCTGACCCGTGCTAGACATCTTTCTTGTTTGACCATACCCCTGAGTCAACCTCATATGGTGATTGAACGTTGTACAACATTAAACCCATCAACGTCACGTCCGACACCTGTGTATGGCACTGCACACAGTTGCCTACAGGAAATGGAGCAAATAACTTTACACATACAGGATATCACTGATATACCCTTAGATGATGCAGAGGTGACAGTTTATGTGTATGGATCATGTAGAAAGACTCCTACAGGAAAGAAGCAAGTAGGTTATGCAGTAGTTATTGATAATGAGATTGTAGAAGCCCAACCCCTGCAGCATAACGTGTCTGCTCAAGCAGCAGAATTGATAGCTTTAACACGTGCTTGCACTCTAGCGAAAAACAGATGTATGGACATTTATACCGATAGTCAGTATGCTGTCTCTACAGTGCATGTTTATGCGCAGCAGTGGAAGAATAGGGGAATGATAACATCCACTGGTAAACTGATTAAACATGCGCAATTGATCTTGAATTCATTAGATCCCATTCAGTTACCCACTAAAGTAGCTAATTGTAAATGTGCAGCTCATACAAAGCAACAGGTTAAGATTAGGAAAGGTAAGGCACGAGCTGATGCAGCTGCAAAACAAGCAGCCTCACAGTCAGAAAGTGTCATTTTGAATGAGGAATGACAATCCTCAGAGATTCTAGATATAGCAATGTTAGAAACAATGTAAACATCAACTACGAAAGCAGAAAAGCAGACGTGGGTAAGACGAGGAGCAATCCTTGAAGACAGACTGTACATATCCACAGTGAGAAAGCCAATATTAACGTCTAAGTCATTCAGATATGCGGCTTTGGTGAGCCATGGGTAGAGCCATGTCTCAACAGGGGGGATGGTACAGTTGGTTAACAGAATATTCCTAACATACGGAATTAGGAACCACATACAAACATTTTGAGCAGCGTGTCATATTTGCAGTAAACATCATGCACAGGGAGCATTTCAACCGAAGCGAGTGAGTTTTCCTGCACCACCATATCCGTTCCATACTATTTGTATGGAGTTTATACAGCTGAATAAATGTGAAGGGAAGAAATACTGTTTAGTGATTGTAGATATATTATCAAAATGGGTAGAAGCATTACCAACCAGGAATCTGGATGCAGCAACAGTGGCAAAGGTCCCAGTAAAATAAAGTATCCCTAGATCTGGCATACCGGAGAGAAGCTACAGTGACAATAGAACACATTATGTGAACCAGACAATCCAGCAACCTGGGGGATTATTTGGGATTTCCTTGAATAATCTTTGCATGTACAACCCACAGTCAGCATGACTGGTGGCGAGGTACAATGGGATCCCGGGAAATAAGTTGAGGAGGTTGATGAGTGACACCCAGACGAATTGGATTTGCTGTCTACCTCTAGAATTGCTGAGCATGACAACAGTTCCAAATGTAAAGGGTTTGACCCCCTTTGAAGTAGTATTTGGAATGGCATATTATGTGCCACAGTGGAAAGCTGTCATGCCTGCAGAGCTGGAGGTCGATGGCTCATTAGCAAGTTACATGAGAGGATTGTTAACCAATAACACTGTTTTGCAGTTAAACTCTTTTTCAGAAAAAGAGCAAGCGAAGCCGGACGCAGAGCTGACTCCAGGATCCTGGGTGTGTTTGTCTGTTATCCAAACAAGTAACTGCCCGAGTCCAACGTGGGAATGTCCGTACCAGGTACTGTTGGCAACGCCTACTGCAGTAAAGTTTGCGGAAAGGTCATCCTGGGTTCACCTCACCCTTTTCAAACCTGTAAAGGATATCCAGTCTGATTTACATGTTGTAGCCGATATACCATAGAGACAGAATCACCCGGGGCAGAGTGTATAACAATACAAAGCAACCCCAAAGACATTGGTTTACTGTCCTACTGATCATACACCTATTAACCATGTTTGTGGTGACTTTACTTTTGCTGTGATCTTTCCTGCATATAACTACATAGATACAAATAGTGATACGTGATGAATTGGCCACAGATTGGCATCCAAACCTCAACACATACCTAGGCATGACGCGTGTGCATGTACAGACTATGAACATTTCAAATTGCTGTGTTTGTACTGCCATACCTACATCATATGGAGGACTACCGATGTATGTTGTCCCCTTGGGGATAGATGGAGACTTGTGAATATTTACCTTTTGATACAGGTTCTGTGAGATCACAGGACAAAGTGGCACTGTACTTACCTGTTACACAAAAAGGAATTGTTTGTTTTCATAAACATGATACAGTCCAAGTTGGTGGAAGTAATTGTAACATAACTGTGTCTTACAATTGTCATATAACAGCCAAAGATTACAGTACTAGTTGTAGCACCATTCATGATTTGTATTTAAGCTTAATGAGAACAACGTGGAAAGATGTGCAGAAACTTCCTGAATTGTATAAACAGTCATCTGTTATAGACAGGAAAATGTTACATGCAGAGTTAACCCGCATCAGTAGTAAAGTAGAATATTGTTATTTTGTTTGTGGGAAAAAAGCATATCAATGGTTACCTGAGAATTGGTCCAGCAGTTGTTTTTTGGGTTACCTGGCTCCAGCCATATGACATACTGCAGAATTGCCTCTGGGTACGAAACGAACTGTAAGAGATATAGCTCAAAGAACTGGGAACTCAGTCGAGAAACCTACTAATGCAGTGGGTGAAATGGAAGATGTTTGGAAAAATCATTCTTCTGCAAGAGATAAATGAAAATTGACTCATATGGACTCGAGTGACAGTGTTATATCGTGGCCTGGAACAATCCCAGCTTATGGAGCAGTGAAATCAATCAGGGAACTGAGGAAGTTGTCAAAACCTCTCGGAGGAATGAGCAATGCGACTTTTTGCTCTCGAACTTGTGACTGATGAACTGAATGCAATGAGAACTGTTGTGTCACAAAATGTAATGGCTCACGACTGCACCCTGGCGGCGAGAAGTGGTACGTGCGCGCTTATCAAAGAAGACTGCTGTGTCTAAGTACCACATAATAAGCACGATATCAACCACCACCTAGAGGTAATACAGCAGGTATCAGCCATGGCGGAACCAGGCCCAAACCCACTGACGAACTATTTCCAGAAACCATTTGGTGGATGGGGTTCACTCATAACTGAAATTCTTGATTGCCATTTGTGTTGTTCTGCTCATATTGTGAGCATGTGTCTGTTATGGATACTTTGTATGAAAGTATTAGTCAGGGACTCTGTTGACGATCTGTAACCGAGACTATGTATCAAGACCTGTAGTGGGATTTGTTAATACCAAATGAAATCCTTTCTGAAATGTACAACAAATGACTTGCCTAGTTAAACGTTCTAGAGAGGAAGAGGCTAGGGAATGAAATAATGTTGTATATGTTTCTGGATAGAATAGAAGCAATCAAAGGAGGGAGAATGTTAGAAAAATATATATTTAAACATATATGACGTGCTAGTTTAGAAGCAAATAGTGTATAATGCATATTATTCTATTTTACAATATGGCAGTAGAACTTATCATGCATGTAATTGCCTGTAGTGTAGCTGCAGTGTGATCGAACCCTGACCCTGGCAGTAACCAGTGCAGCAGGCGTATGTGATTCAGCATTAGTTATCTGCTGGGTTAGAGAATAATAAATGTATGTACAGGTATATCTTTCATCCTTCCACTGAGGAGGATGGCCTTGTGAGCTCTATCTAAGATAGAGTACAGCTGCTCACCAGAGAGACGAAGGAACCTAGTAGGCGATGAACTGACTATTGTACCCGAACAGGCCTGGAACCTTGACAGAGCAGTATTTACAGAAGGACAATCTAATTGACTATGTGCCTCGCAAGGCTGTGCTATTCTCATGGGAAAACATTTAATAAGCATTACCTTAGCACCGTTGTAGGAATACAATATTGTGGACTATAGTGATGTAAATGCCCTGTGACTGACCACATCATTAAGGTGGGCAAAAGCTGATTGTAAACACAATACTCATACAGCTGTTTCTTGTATAGAGTCAGACAAAACTCTATACTTGTACTGCATAGTTATTTGCCTCCTGGTACACACTATTAAAACGTTGTGAAACTGAGTTTCCTGTGTTATTGACTGTCATCTTGAAAAGAGTAATGAGTGTTACAGTTTGATTTAAACAACGTAATTGACAGATGTGTATGTTCTAGCATGGGAATAGGTCAAGCCAACCACCACAATCACCATGTGTACCACATACAAACAGCCAGTAACACGCAGTAGTAATGCATGAAGGCATACACGACTGTGGGAATAGCACAGGACATATGGCACGTGCCAAGTGCAGATGCGTGACACAAAACCCCAGGATGGGGCTCCCTGCAAAGAGGAACATGTGCCAACCACACCTCCCACAGATGTACTGGCAATGACAACACATGCCAAACACACAGAAACACTACCGTCCAACCCACGACTGCAACGGAGGCTGGTCAAACACCACTATGAAGCATGCACAAACAGGGACATGTGTAACTGTTGCCTTAACACCCCCCCATAGGCCAAAGAAGAATAGAATGGACATATGCATGTAATGTTGTGAAGGA
This sequence comes from Protopterus annectens, assembly GCF_019279795.1. Lineage (NCBI taxonomy): Eukaryota > Metazoa > Chordata > Ceratodontiformes > Protopteridae > Protopterus > Protopterus annectens. The sequence continues at coordinate 99,418,045 of NC_056737.1, forward strand.
TGTGTGGTAGTCCTCAGTATCACAGTGGTAGGGACACAGATACACTGTAATCAACCGTGACGTATGTGCGTTGTAGACAGCATACCTGCAGGTAATACAGAGGACAATCACGTGCCACAGAAATATACACATGAGAAAGAGGATAGGGGATAGACAAGTGTAAATGGGACAAACTATGTATATAGGTGCATAGGTCCATAGGTACAGGCTAGGCCATCTACCCAAGTTCAGCCATAACCCTACACCATAGTTAGGATTCCTTTGCCAACCTTCCTGTCCGGAGATAAAATGCTTATGATATTGCTGTACCTCTGTCAAGCAGTGATACTGATGTGATCCCTGGCCTATATCTGCAATCCCCCATCCAACGGACAACATACCCCCGAACAAGGCTAGCAAGGATCTCTGCCTCACATGTACTGTGATGTAGATCCACAGCATTGTGAGTGTCCGGGTGACGCATGTGTCACTCCAACACATCCTATGAATGACCGCGTCAAGGTTCATGTCACCTGCCCTCGTGGTTCCGAGGGATGCACATACAGTAGTTGAAGCATAGACATGACATATGGGTCGACATGGCCTCGTATGTCAGGCACAGGTCAACACTGAACAACAGGTATGTGACTGAATGGGGCAGGGTCGTACAAGTGGGGCAGCATTACACAAATCCATGACAGCCTGCATCTGTATGACAATTAACCTATGAGGCCTTCCCAGCTGCTGTAGGTGTCGGGTCAGATACCCTCCGAATGGGGCAATGTAGTCAATCATAGGTGTAACACGTAATGAGTACAAGGAGACAATGACCTACCCTGATCTAGATGTGAATCCCTGCACAAACAGGTGGGCAATGTAGAAGTCCCACCGAACCATGATAGCAACGTGTGTGTTGAACGAATGTTGACCGACAACCTCTGTCCCCTGATCCCTGGTAATCACCCCTGCGCCCAGTGGACTGCCACCCATATGCTGGACAGGGGTGACCTAGTACTCCTCGACAGGTATGATGTTGCATTACCTTGCATTTAGCTGTAGGCCATGTCCCTGACAGCAGATATGCATATCTGGGAGGCCCCTTTGAAGGATATCCGTGTCAGATGTCCGTCCCACTATTGCACCCGTTTCGCAGTCATCTACAAACAATGTCACCCATAACACCCGTGTGTGTGCCTGTACTGTGGAAATGTAGATGTATAAGAGGAGTGGACCCAGGGAAGAGCCCTGTGGGACACCGCCTGCGACAGGCAGTAGGTCTGACATGCTGCCAGCAACTATGACCGCGTGGGCCATGTCACATAGCCAGTTTACAACCCATCCTGTGATGTACGTGTTCACATCCAAGCCGATGGGTTTATCAATGATACCTGAGGGGGGTAATGTGTTGAAGGCCTTTGCCAGGTCGAGGTAGGCTGTATGGACTGCAAGACCCCATCAATGGCCTCGGTGACTGTCCTGAAAACGTCAACCATGCTTTAAACGCATGAACCGCCCCTGACCAAGCCAAACCGTGTTGGATGCAAAGTATGCAGGTCCCCTATGCCTTCATCTACGAGCCGCAGTATGATCCCTTCCCATGTCTTTGCAGATAGGTCTCCTCATGGTAATGGGACAGTAATAACCAGGGTCAGTGGAGGCATTGGCCCTGTGACGTGGGACTACAGTCGCTGTGCGACACAACCCGGGTACGTTACCCGAGGTGAGGCTACAAAGAAACAGCTGTCCTAACTGTGGGTCTAATTCCTCAATGAGATCGTGGAGTACACAGTCGGGTCACCAGCTGGTCTCATGGATGCTATGTTCACTACCCTGGAGAGAGCATGTCCCACCCGTGCGTCACAGAACATTTGGGGACCACAAACCGCTGGGACAGACATCTCTTCATGTGGGGGGGAGGGTGTGGAGATGTCCTCACCAAACTTGTCAGCCCGTATTTTGGCAATGTGTGTATGTTGAGTAAACTCCACATCATCGTGAACCCAGTCAGAGCATATGTGGGAGTGACCTCCCAGGTGTCCAGCATAGCAAATGAAGGCTGTATGATTGTCAGCCAGGTCCATGTAGATACATCTGTGGAACGTGCCCCGGACCATGTCATGACAGCCTGTAGCTGTACACATATAATGACCAAGGGTGTCATACCTCACAAGGTGTCTGCTCCGCCTTGTAGTAGCCACCTCCTCTCATTGTACAGCTTGTGTATGGCTGGGGTACACCACACTGGATGCTTGGCATTGGTACAATGAACCACAGTTGGGTAAGGGAATGCCTGATCTATGCAGTCCTGTAGGTACCGGTAGACGGCATATGTAAGTGATGCAGTGGCTGCAGTACTGTTGACCACTGGCTCAGGGTCCTTAAAGGAGACCACAGTACTGTTCAGAATTGTGAATTCTGCCTTTGAGCAAGCCATGTGTATGGCAACCGGCAACACCCACAGCAACGGATGTCAATAGCAGAAGCCATTGTACAAAAAACATAGATTAACTTCGGCATGACAATATGTATTATCATACATGTATTGACACGTGTCTGCTAATTACACTTGCAAATGGCCGGTAAGACCGAGCTAAAGTTCCCATGATTTACCTAGTCTGGAGGTGTTGTTCCGACAGTAAAGTGGCGATACTTCCCAACCGGGACCTCTGGGGATTAATTAAAGCGGTTGTTAACTTGCAACGTTGGATGTACACTATTTGGTTCCGGTCTCGGAAAACATGGTTTCCGTAGCACTACACACTATGGGTAGTCAAGCAGACATCCGCGTTTGGTGAACACACAGCAGCAGTCAAACCCACTGGCCACACGGACACAGTCCGACAAGCTCTACACTTTACATATGCACATTGGTGTCCATTGTAGGACCCAAAAATTTCCTGTACGGATTGCGTGCCAGCCTCCGTTATCACCAACGTGAACTGATTGTCGTGACCACGTCACAGCTACACATATGCACCGCAAGCGTGTTCAATGTTGATGATAGCTGTCCATGAAATGCAGCACATATGCACAGAAATCCCCAGGGTACCGAGTCCATAGAAGTGCGTCCACATCACAGTCCCGCACATGAAGGATGTGTAATGGGTAGTGTCGACTGTTGCAGTCAAGGGATCCTGGGTATGTAGAAACAGGGCTCGGCGTTGTTTTGCAGGTAAGCCTTTGTCCCGCCCCGTGGGAGGGATGTGTGCGTAGCACCTCCCTTACTCCCCACTAATAATGCAAAGCATCCACCGGAGAATGCTACATGCAGGTGTGAAATGTGTAGAGCCCTATACCAGTGTCCAGTAGGCAATTCTCATGGATGGACAAGCGTACGACCAAGATGGCACCCACAACTGCAAACCCGGGGGAATTTCACAGCCGCGTTAAGGCATAACACAGGGAATACACATAGGGACTACAGTCGACATTCCCCATACAAAGTTGGACCGCCGTGCAAACACCGGCGTACACAGCACTCAATCTGCCAGCAACAAAATGGGGAGCACTCGCTACCATACAGCAGAACAGATGGGCGATCTGTGGAACACATACTAATGGCATACCCACAACGTCAACTAGGATATGTAAACTATGGCGTTCCCACCTATGAAGAAAACATGCTTCAATGAATACATAGGGGATCAACATGTTCCGGTGGTGTTATGTTGAAAATACAGTGACGGATATGTCCTATTGGGACGTCTGAGGTTTATTTGAAGCAGTTGCTAACCTGCATCTTTGGATATACACCAGTTATTCACAGTTCTAAAACACCTGGTTTACGTAGCACCACGTAGAATGGGTAGTCAAACAGACATCCGCGATTGGGGAACATACAGCAGCAGTCAAAAGCACTGGCCAGTTGGACACAGTCCAGCAACATCTAACTTTACATATGCACATTGGTGTCCATTGAAGGACCCAAAAATACCTTCTCACAGAACCCACTCCATCCGTCTCTGAACAACAGACGATGCTATAGCCGTGACTACGGCACAGTTAGACATATGCACCACCAGCGTGTTTAAGGTTGATGACAGGTGTCCATGAAATGCAGGACATATGAACAGAAATACCCAGATCGACGTGTCCATACATGTGCGTCCACATCCCAGTCCCGCACGCATGAAGGATGTGTAATGGGTACTGTCGAGGGTTGCAGCCATGGGATTTTGGGTATGCAGAAATGGGGCTCTGTGTTGTCTGTCAGATAATCCGTTGTCCCGCCCCGTGGGAGGGATGTGGGCATAGTACCTGCCTTACTCCCTACCAATAATGCAAAGCATCCACCGGAGAATGCTATATGTAGGTGTGAAATGTGTACAGCCCTATACCAGTGTCCAGTAGGCAATTCACATGGATGGACAAGGGTACGAACAAGATGGCACCCATAACTGCAAACCCGGTGGAATTACACTGCCGCAGTAAGGCATTACACAGGTAATACACATAGGGACTACACTTGACATTCCCCATACAAAAAACACAGAGAACCAGCTGAGAAAGTCCAAAGCAAAAATGAGGTACTGTAGAAACGGTCAGTGACCACTCAGAGCCCACCAGGAATTAAATGCAGTCACCATAGTTTATTGAAGCGCTTTTCGTCTGTTTCATAAGCAGACTCCTTCAGAATACATACAATGCAGTTCAACTTGCTACATTTAAAACCTTTAATTGGTCAGTAAATTAGATGTGCTAAGTATTAATTAAATGCCTTAAAGGCGAACAAGCTAACACTTTACTCGGGTTACAGATTCCACACAGTGAGTAAATCAGACATTGCTTCAAAATGTATATTCTTCATAGAAAATTAGTAATATATGTATAAATATGAAAGAAGAACCAACATAATGTTTTCCAAATGTCTGAGTGTGTAAGATACATATATATGTTCTAGGGATTGTGCCAATATATTAAAAGAACTAGAGACACCTAGTAATATAAATGAACCATAATATATAGAGATAAACCTTATGATTATGACTAATGTAAAATATATCAATGAAATGTAAAGATTCAAAATGTGGTGAAGTAAATATTTATTTAGACGGTTAGTTAAATAAATCAATTCAGACATCCTTGTCAAAATACTAAAACAAGGCCGACGAGGTGCTCTGCCTCACATGTACTGGGATGTTGTTCCACAGCATAGTGAGTGTCTGGGTGATGAATCTGTCCCACCAGCACGTTCTATTAATGACAGTGTCAAGGTGTACGTCACCTGCTCTTGTGGTTCTGAGGGATCTAGATTCTTTAGGTGAAGCATAGTCATCAAATCCGGGTTCGACATGCCCTTGTATGCCAGGCACAGGTCACCTCTGGGCAAGTGGTATGCGACTGAATAGAGCTGGAATCCTTTCAGTCGGTCAGCATAACACATATTCCTGATACCCTGCATCCGTTTGTCTATGAACTGTCGGGGCCTTTCCAGCTGCTGCAGGTGTCGGGTCAGATACATTCTGAACAGGGCATTGTACTCAATCATAGGTCTAATGAGTGATGAGTACAAGGGGACAATGACCTCCCCTGATCTAGATGTGAATCCCTTCATGATCAGGTAGGCAATGTAGAAGGTCTACCTAACTACGTTAGCAACGTGTGTGTCAAACGAACGGTTACCGACAACCCGGGTCCCCAGATCCCTGGTAACTCCCTCTGTGCTCAGTGGATTGCCACCTATATGGTAGCTAGGGGTAACCTTGTTCTTCCCGAAGGGTATGACTATGCATTTCCCGGCATTTAGCTGTAGGCCATGTCTCTGGCACCAGTTATCCATATCTGTGAGGCCCTTCTGAAGGATATCTGTGTCAGATGTGTGTCCGACTATGGCACCCAGTTTGCAGTCATCTGCAAACATTGTCAGCCATAACCCCCCTGTGTTTGCTTGTACTTTGGAAATGTAGATGCCGAAAAATAGTGGACCCAGGAATGAGCCCCGTGGGACAACACCTGTGACCAGCTGTGAGTATGACATGGCGCCAGCAACTATGACCGTGTGGGTTCTGTCACTTAGCCAGTTTGCAACCCATCTGGCGATGTATGTATTTACATTCAAGCTGACGGGTGTATCAATGATACCTGAGGGGGGTATTGTGTCAAAGGCCTTTGCCATGTCGAGGTAGGCTGTATGGACTGCCTTACCCTCATCAATGGCCTTGGTGACTGATCCTAACAAGTCAGACACGTTTAAAAGGCAGGATCTGCATTTGACCAAGCCAAACTGGGTTGGATCCAAAGTATGCAAGTCCACTATGTTGTTATGTATAAGTTCCATTATGATCCTTCTCCATAGCTTTGCAGATAAGGCTTGTCAAGGTAATGGGATGGTAATTACCAGGGTCAGTGGAGGCACCATCCTTGTGAAGTGGGACTACAGTCGCCTTGTGCCACTACTTGGGTATGTATCCTGAGGTGAGGCTAAGATTAAACAGCTGTCCTAACCGTGGGTTTAATTCCCCATTGAGTTCATGGAGTACACAGCTGGGACACCATCTGGTCCCATGGATGCTGTGTTTACTGCCTTGGAGAGAGCATTTCCCACCTGTGCGTTACAGATGTTCCAGGATCTACAATCCTCTGGTATAGATATCTCTCCATGTGGGGGGGGGGAGAAGTTAACACCGAACCTGTCAGCCAGTATGTTGGCAATGTGTGTAGGTTCAGTCATCCTCACATCATTCTGAACCCACTCTGAGCATATCTGGGAGTGTCCTCCCAGGTGTTCAACATATCTAAAGAAGGCCTCATGATTGTCTGTCGACTCCTTGTTGATTTCTCTGTTAGAGTTCCCCTGGATGATTGCATGACAGCTTGTAGTTCTTCACATACAATGAGCAAGGGTGTCTTACCTTACAAGGATTCCGCTCTATCTTGTAGTAGCTACCTCCTGTCGTTGTAGAGCATGTTCATGGCTGGGGTCCACCACACTGGATGCTTGGCTTTGGTACAAAGAGTCTCAGTTTTGTATGGGATTGCCTGATCCATGCAGTCCTGTAGGTGCTGGTGGAAGGCATATGTACGTGATTCAGCGGTTTGAGTAATGTTTACCACTGGCTCAGGGGCCTTAAAGGAGACCACAGTAGTGTTCAGAAGTGTGAATTCGGCTTTTGAGAAAGGCATATGTATGGTAACCGGCACGCCCCACAGCATTGTATGCCAATAGCAGAAGCTATTGTAGGTTGTCCAAACATACGTGTCCGTACACATGGAACATCATAGCAATAAACCACGCCCGGATGTGGGTAATGCTAGATATACTCACGGCAGACGTGGTGCGTTCCCGAGTCCGATGCCCGAGGGACCACACACATAGCCGTCCTTAGGCATAGGCCAACTAGGCAGCCGCCTAGGGCGCCGCTCTACTCGGGGCACCTTTCCAGCCTTTATATTGTGTAGGTAGACCAGGACGGGGGTAGCGGGTGATGTGGCGGTGGCATCACGGAGTCCTTCTGCCTAGGGCACCACTTGACCTAAGGCCACTCTTGCCGTGGGTAAATACAGCAGTATCCACACCCAGACGCGGGTCATTGCTAGTATGACATATCATCTATGGAAAGAAACCATATATTCCCAGACATAATGGCACAGCATAATGCCTGTCCGCCGCCCAAACGCAGACATACGCCACCCGCGGCGGTGCGGACGTACTGCGCGAGATGTCCGTTACCAATGTCGACACTGTCTCGCTCTGTGAAACAAAGTCAACATAGCGATACAATACTAAACAGCGACGGAGAGCCCGATGTCCCCGTTGCTGAGCTGTTCAACATGTTCCGCCATGTTAAATGTGTGTAGCAGAGCGGGACTGTGCCAAACTAAGCAACGGACATGTCCGTGGCTCAGTGAAAGCCATCACGCAATGTTAAACCCATGTAATATAGCGAGACAGGTTATGAATACCGAGGGTTAGTAATGGAAATAGGTCCGTTCGACCAGACCGTGTGCAATTACTATAACAAGATCTACAACGGGTACGCTGGCCAATCAGCGCACACGGTTAGGAATAATGGGGGGGGGGCATGGTATCATAGACACGGACAAACCGTGCCCATGTGACTCATCTAACATTCGTACACGGTCAGGGCAGTTCCGTACACTGGGCGGACAAGACCAAACCCAAAGCACCACAGGAACACCCTGACAATCGAAGGCCTGTATGCGTAGGGGATATAAGCCCCTGTGATCTGAACATCCCTGCGGTCACGACATATGCATCCTGGGCCATGAGCGGGAGGGAATAAGGAATGTTTAACATGTAGTACCCCACCTTTCCCAGCAGGAGAATGGATGCCAGTGACGTGCGTGAGTTCGGGGGGGTGGGGATATGTAAATGTAGCTAAGTACCATGGGTATGCATATTAATGACACCGAACAGCTAACGTGTAGTGGTCACAGTAACCGGCAAACGTGAATGCAGTCCCGTTTGAATTACGACTATAGAACATATAAATGTGAACGTGTACGTAATGCGTCCATGCTGCAAAGACTGTTACATGTATAAAGGTGTACGTGCGTTCCGCACACGTCCGTCAACCGGATCAGAGATATGTTACCGGAATAGTCACAACTAACACAGACCACGTAACCAAACAGACCCAGTAAACATATGTAGACAGAATACGGATATGCATGTGCGCCTGCACGTAACCCACAATTAGGGAATGCAAGTGCGCGTGTGCGTGTGTGATCCCCTCGAAGCAGGGCAGGTTAAGGATGTGTCCTCCACATCAACCAGACATGTCTCACAAATGTCAGCCTCTGAAAGTATGGAATCGGGCAATGCCATGTAAAGTACCGTTAGAGATAGTGAGAAACACACGCTATGTGATGAGACAAACATAGAATGTGGATAGAAGAACGTATGTGTTAGTAGTATGGATTGATGACGGTTATGCATCAGTAACCCGAACCACTTGTCAGAAGGTGCCCCCGTACGAATTGCGTTCAGTTGGCTCACACTTGTTGACCGGGCTAGGCTAGCTGGATATATGTCCAGTGTCAGCAGAGGCCCGTGGAGAAATGCTCCACACACAATAATAGCACAACATACCAAAGTACTCATATATGTAAACAAAAAAGAACAACAATAGAAAGTGTCCTGAAAGGACTGCTCACACACAGATCCCAGACGACAGACAGATATATGGCCGGTGGAAGCACGTCATATTTATGGGATCAGATCCCTAAAGAAGCAAGAAGGTCACACATGACACGCCAGCCAATTGCCAGATAGACAATGGTCAATGTAACACACAGCAAGATTAAGGGCCATCCAGCCGTACAACATGCCAGAACCTGTTCAGTGGAAAGGTATGGCATGGTAATTGATGTGTGTACACAGGTAATCCACAGACAGTAACAAAGAAAGGTATGAAACGAGGGGTTCACATGTATATATCTACACACATCAGTCCGACGGTCCGTATATATGACGCATGGACATAGATTTGTCACTTGAAACAAGATGTAAACAACTACAGTTTATTCCAGTTCATATTGATATAGTTATAATACAGTCATATTCACATGTAACATTGTGACTCTTATTTACATTCATATTTATACAAAATATGCTTTAATTGTACTTATTGATTCCATACTTTGGAATCGTAATGCTACAATTATACACATTGATATAACATATCCTGATCAACACACTACATTCTAAGGTTTACTCACAACAATTATCAACTATGTTTCAATATACTGATTGTATTCACCAATATTGTAGTTATATGAACACATTGTTGTTGTATTATTGTTTCCATTAAGTAATGTATGCAACACTGATTTGTATATGTCGCGTTATCATCAAGACTTGGAGCACTGTCCACTTAACTATGAGCAGGTTTATTGATTAATTGACTTTAAACTGACTCTGAAGGAAGTGTATAAGGGACGACTATGTAATGTATTTCGTACTCCGACGATGCCCCATGTTATTGGTTGAAAGAGCTCAGTATCTTTTGACTGTGGAGTGTATCGTTTTTGTCATTGTCTGTTTTGGCCTGATATATGTTCAATGATGTCTTTTATGAAGATGACCAGGACTCAAGGTTTGCTGTATTTCCGCTTACTGGCATGTGAATATAGATAGGCCAAGTAATACATAATATGGGTAGTCAAACAGACATCCGCGATTGGGGAACATAAAGCAGCAGTCAAAACCACTGGCCAGATGGTGACAGTCCAACACGTTCTACACTGTACATATGCACATCGGTGTCCATTGTAGGACTCCAAAAATGTACCCATTCGTATTATCAACCAGCTGCGATCGATCCAGACGGTGTGACAGCCGTGACTATGGCACAGATAGACATATGCACCACCAGCGTGTTTAAGGTTGATGACAACTGTCCATGAAATGCAGGAAATATGAACAGAAATCCCCAGATTGTCGTGTCCATAGAAGTGCATCCACATCCCAGTCCCGCACACATGAAGGATGTGTAATGGGTACCGTGGAGGGTCGCAGCCATGGGATCCTGGGTATGCAAAATTGGGGCTCGGTGTTGTTTGGCAGATAATCCGTTGTCCCGCCCCATGGGAGGGATGTGGGTATAGCACGTGCCTTACTCCCCACTAATGATGCAAAGCATCCACCGGATAATGCTAAAAGCAGGTGTGAAATGTGTAGAGCCCTATATCTGTGTCCAGTAGGCAATTCCCATGGATGGACAAGTGTACGACCAAGATGGCACCTATAACTGGAAACCTTGTGGAATTACACAGCTGCAGTGAGGCATGACACGGGAAATACAGATAGGGAGTACAGTAGACACTCCCCATACAAAGTCAGACCGCCGTGCGAATACCGGCGTACACAGCACTCGATCTGCCAGCAACATAATGGGGAGCACTCACTACCATACAGCGGAACAGATGGGCGACCTGTGGAACACATACTAATGGCACACCAACAACGTCAACTAGGATATGTAAGCTATGGCGTTCCCACCTATAAAGAAGACATGCTTCAATGAATACATAGGAGATCAACATGTTCCGGTGGTGTTATGTTGACAGTACAGTGACGGATATGTCCTATTGGGACGTCTGAGATTTATGTAAAGCAGTTGCTAACCTGCATATTTGGATATACACCAGTTATTCACAGTTCTAAAACACCTGGTTTACGTAGCACCACGTAGAATGGGTGGTCAAACAGACATCCGCGATTGGCGAACATACAGCAGCGGTCGAAACCACTGGCCAGTTGGACACAGTCCAGCAACATCTACCTTTACATATGCACATTTGTGTCCATTGTAGGACCCAAAAATACCTTCTAATAGAACTCCATCCAGCCGTTTCCGACCACCAGATGATGCGATAGCCGTGACTACGGCACAGTTAGACATATGCACCGCCAGCGTGTTTAAGGTTGATGACAGGTATCCATGAAATGTAGGACATATGAACAGAAATCCCCAGATCGACGTGTCCATACATGTGCGTCCACATCCCAGTCCCGCACACATGATGGATGTGTAATGGGTACTATCGATGGTTGCAGCAATGGGAGCTTGGGTATGCAGAAATGGGGCTCAGTGTTGTTTGGCAGATAATCCGTTGTCCCGCCCCGTGGGAGGGGTGTGGGTGTAGCACATGACCTACTCCCCACTAATGATGCAAAGCATCCACCGGATAATGCTAAATGCAGGTGTGGAATATGTACAGGCCATAACAGTGTCCAGTAGGCAATCCCCATGGATGGCCAGGCCTACGACCAGGATGGCACCCATACCTGCAAGCCCAGTGGAACCACACAGCTGCAGTAAGGCATAACACAGGAAATGCAGATGGAAAGTACAGTACACACCCCCCACAGAAATCCAGACGGCCGTGCGAATACCGGCGTACACAGCACTCGATCTGCCAGCAACAACATGGGGATCACTCGCTGCCATACTGCGGAACACATGGGCGACCAGTGGAACACATACCAATGGCACACCAACAACGTCAACTCGGACGGTCAGAGGATGTTGAAACACTGGCGTTCCCGCTTATAAAGAACATCCGTCAATGAATCAATAGGGTCCACATGTCCTGGCTGTGTCATATTGACAATACAGTGGCATATATGTCCTACTGGGCTGTCTGAGGATTACGTGAAGCAGTTGCCAACCTGCAGCAGTACATCAATACTATTTGGGTTAATCGTAGTAGAACATGGGTTTCGTAGCACAACATAATATGTGTAGTCAAACACACATCCGCGAATGGGGAATATACAGCAGCGGTAACAATCACTGGCCACATGGACTCAGTCCAACATGTTCTACATTTTACATATGCACATTTGTGTCCATTGTAGGACCCAAAAATGTATCCGTTTGCAATGCCAACCGGCTGCGATCGGGAGACTCAGATGATGTGACAGCCGACTACGGCACGGCTACATATATGCACCACCAGCGTGTTCAAGGTTGATGACAACTGTCCATGAAATGCAGGACATATGCACAGGAATCCCCGGATAGTCCAGTCCATAGATGTGTGTCCACATCCCATTCCCGCACACATGGAGGATGTGCAATGGGTACTGTCGGGGGTTGCAGCCATGGGCTCGTGGGTATGCAGAAATGGGTGTCGGACGTGATTGGCAGAAGATCCATTGTCCCGCCCCGTGTGCGGGATGTGGGTATGGCATATGCGTTACTCCGCACTGATAATGCAAATCATCTACCGGAGAATGCTAAATGCATCTGTGAAATGTGTACGGCCCTACACCAGTGTCCATGAGGCAGTTCCCATGGATGGACAAACGTACGGCCAAGATGGCACCCATAACTGCACACCTGGCGGAATCCCACAGTTGTAGTCAGGCAGAAGACAGGGAATAGATTTAGGGAGTACAGCAGACACTCCACATAGAATGTCAGGCCGCCGTGCGAATACCAGCGTACACAGCTGTCAACCTGCCAGCATGTGAATGGGGATCACTCGCTTGCATAGCGCGGAACAAATGTGCGACCTGCGGAACACATACTGATGGCACACCCACAACATCAACTAGGAAGGTTATAGGATGGTGAAGCTATGGCGTACCCACATATAAAGAACATCCTTCAATGAATTAATAGGATCTACATGTTTTGTTTGTGTAAAGTTGACAATACAGAGGTGGGAATGTCCCAATGGGATATCTGCGGATGGGTGAAAGCAATTGTTAGCTTGCAACATTGGAATCACACCATTTGGGTACAGTGGCGGATAACACGGTTTACGTAGTACTACATAATATGGGTACACAAACAGAAATCCGTGATTGCTGAACATACGGTAGCAGTCAGACCCACTGGCCAGATGGACACAGTACAATACGTTCTACACTTGATATATGCACATTGGTGTCCATTGTAGGACCCAAAAATTATGCGTATGCAATGTAAACAGGTGGCGATCTAGAGACCCAGAAGACCTGATAGCCGTGCCTACGGCACAGCTACATATGCGCACCACCAGCATTTTCAAGGTTGGTGACAAGTGTCCATCAAATGCAGGACATATGGATCGGACTCCCCAGGTTGCCGAGTCCATAGACGTGCGTCCACATCCCATTCACGCACACATGGAGGATGTGCAATGGGTACCATCGAGGGTGCAGACATGGGATCTTGGGTATGCAGAAATGGGGCTCGGTGTCGATTGGCAGATAATCCGCCATCGCCCGTGGGAGGTATGTGGGTATAGCACATGCGTTACTCCCCACTAATAATGCAAATCATCCACTGGAGAATGCTAAATGCAGCTGTGACATGTGTACAGCCCTCTACCAGTCTCCAGTAGGCAGTTTCCATGGACGGACAAACGTACGGCCAAGATGGAACCCATAACAGCAAACCTGGTGGGATCACACAGCTGTAGTAAGGCAAAGCACAGGGAATACAGATAGGGACTACAGTAGAGACTCCACATACAAAGTCAGACCGCCGTGCGAATACCGGCGTACAGCACTCAATCTGCCAGCAAGTGAATGGTGATCACTCGCTGCCATACCGCTGAACAAATGGGCGACCTGCGGAACACATACTAATGGCACACCAACAACGTCACCTAGAAAGGGTATAGGATGTTTAAGCTATGGCGTACACACATATAAAGAACATCCTGCAATGAATCAATAGGATCTACATGGTTTCTTCGTGTTAATGTGACAATACAGAGGCGGGAATGTCCCAATGGGATATCTGCGGATTAGTTAAAGCAATTGTTAGCCTGCATCATGGGAACTACACCATTTGGGTTCGTTGGCGGAAGACCCGGTTTACGTAGCTCTACATAATATGGGTACTCAAACAGACATCCGTGACTGCTGGACATGCAGCGGCAGTCAAACACACTGGTCAGATGGACACAGTCCAATATGTTCTACACTTTACATATGCACACCGGTGTCCATTGTAGGACCCAAAATGTATCCGTCGCAATGCAACCTGCTTGGAGCGGAGACCCAGATGAAGTGGCAGCCGTGACTACGGCACAGCTACATATATGCACCACCAGCGTGTCCAAGGTTAATGACAACTGTCCATGAACTGCAGGTGATATGCACATGAATCCCCAGATTGTCCAGTCCATACAGGTGCGTCCACATCCCATTCACGCACATGTGGAGGATGTGCAACGGGTACTGTCGAGGGCTGCAGCCATGGGATTGTGGGTATGCAGAAATGGGTCTCGTGTTGATTGGCAGATGATCCGTTGTCCCGCCCCGTGTGAGGGATGTGGGTATGGCACATGCGTTACTCCGCACTAATTATGCAAATGACCCACTGGAGAATGCTGAATGCAGCTGTGAAATGTGTACAGCACTATACCAGTGTCCATTACACAGTTCCCATGGATGGACAATCGTACGGCCAAGATGGCACCCATAACTGCAAACCTGGTGGAATCACACAGCTGTGGTAAGGCACAACACAGGGAATACAGATAGGGACTACAGTAGAGACTCCACATATGATGTCAGACCGCTGTGCGAATACCGGCGTACACAGCTGTCAATCTGCCAGCACCGGAATGGGTATCACACGCTGCCGTGCCGCGGAAATAATGGGTGACCTGTGGAACACATACAAATGGCACAATATCAACGTCAGATAGGAAAGCCATACGATGGTCAAACTATGGCGTCCCCACCAATGAAGAACATCCTTCGGTGAAGTAATAGTGTTAATGTCAATTGACCATGGAATACACATACTCCACATCAAAGACCCGGTGGCACCTTATGGCACACAAAGCACGACACACATAGGTAGATGTAACAGTCAGCATAGACGTTTCGTCCACGACAGGTCACATGTGGTATCCAAAGGTTACTCCATAGACATGTAAGCGCTATCACCCGTAGGCTCCGTGAGACGTACACATAACATAGACGCGTCCAGGCTTTATATATCCCCCCTAACACTTCCATGTGTTACTTTCTGTGCAAACAATGAACATGTAACCACAGCATAGAAAGCACAGACGCAATGTTAACCGCACACACATATGTTAACACCTCAGAAGGCATCCTATTAACACATGTATCATATGTTATTGTACTATGCCGAATACTCATCATTCAATGATTTAACAATGTATATGGCAGATATGCATAGCATATCACTGTAACACAGCGGTACATAACTGAAAGAGTGGACAAATGTGCTAACCGTACAGCTGTACCTAAACTACATTCCCGTTATGGGGGCTTGCTCCACCTGCCCCGCAAAAGAGGCCTCATCTGTGTTCCATCAGTCAGGCCTGGTGTGTGGCCAACCCTCCACCTACTAATCCAAATAGATCCGCATTCTATAGCATAGCTGATGAGGTCCCCCCTCTGGTATTACAACCTGGACGTCGTAAAACACCGACTGTAGACGAATGCCTTGTGATGTGCCCACATCCGGCCATAGGCATACGGCAATCCTGCGGCTGGCCAGGGCACCGTACTAGTATAGGGCAGCAGTCGATCTAAGTCCGCAGCCGTAAGAGGGGTAGTACGGTCTGCAGGTATGTGCAGACGTGCACATGAAACAGCGGTCCACAAGGATTACGCATGGTGGCGACACATGCACAGATGGCTGTAGCGGGACACACACACGGCCATGCATACAGCACAGATAGACATACACACACCATAATTCAGCTGGCACACACAAGGTGTATGGCGGTAATGGTACACTGTCAGGACAGCAAGGATAGCTGTCTGTCACGATATCCAGCAGATGTCAATACGGTGTTCTGGAATACGGACAGTGCAGGGACAATGAGTGGATACGCAACGTACCACAGTCATATGTGTCAGCCGTGCAAATATGCGATACATGGGAAAGACAGCCGTCCATGCTAGAGCAGCATTACGCCACAACACAGGTAATGATATACAATGACAGAGATACAGACGGACACATGTGGCAGGCCGTGTGTAATGTACACAGCATCACCCCACCACACCATAGCATGGTGCACGGAGATCACGCACGGCGGTCGCCGACCACAACAGACACACAAGCAGTACACGACCGCGTATCACCATCCAGAAACACAGGGATGGCGGCAGGATAGGTGTGTTCTGCGTAAACCACAAGGCAATACCAGATGAACCCATGCAGCTGGGAGCATGGACACACACACACATGTGACAGGCATGGTGTTTGACCACCCCCACACCCAAAAGCACAAACGCATTTACACAGGTATGGAATGCTTACGGACCACCGAGCACACCACCAGCAGAGGCACATGTACAGGTGGGTGGCAACATCCAGAAGGAATGGCCGCTGATAGCCAAGGTTTGTGTTGCGAAGCGTCTAAAAGCATGTTCATCTGCAGAGGCAGCTGGAAACACACACACACGGAAGGGCCGGGAGTCGAACCTATGCCTATCTACATGAACTCACTACAGTATGAAGCATTTACAGAACGCGCTACCGAGTCTACTGAGCACAGCGCTGTCAGAGGCATACTTCTAGGCGGGTGACATCACTTGTAAGACAATAGCTGGCAATAGCCAAGGTATGTGTTGCAAAGCGTCTAAAAGCATGTTCATCTGCAGAGGCAGCTGGAAACACACACACACACGGAAGGGACGAGAGTCGAACCCACGCCTATCTACATGAACTCACTACAGTATGAAGCATTTACAGAATGCGCTACTGAGTTTACTGAGCACAGCGCTGTCAGAGGCATACTTCTAGGCGGGTGACATCACTCGTAAGACAATAGCTGGCAATAACCAAGGTATGTGTTGCGAAGCGTCTAAAAGCATGTTCATCTGCAGAGGCAGCTGGAAACACACACACACACATGGAAGGGCCGGGAGTCGAACCTATGTCTATCTACATGAACTCACTACAGTACGAAGCATTTACAGAATGCGCTACCGAGTCTATTGAGCACAGCGCTGTCAGAGGCATACTTCTAGGTGGGTGACATTACTCGTAAGACAATAGCTGGCAATAGCCAAGGTATGTGTTGCGAAGCATCTAAAAGCATGTTCATCTGCAGAGGCAGCTGGAAACACACACACGGAAGGGCCGGGAGTCGAACCTACGCCTATCTACATGAACTCACTACAGTATGAAGCATTTACAGAATGCGCTACCGAGTTTACTGAACACAGCGCTGTCAGAGGCATACTTCTAGGCGGGTGACATCACTCATAAGACAATAGCTGGCAATAGCCAAGGTATGTGTTTTGAAGCGTCTAAAAGCATGTTCATCTGCAGAGGCAGTTGGAAACACACACACACACACGGAAGGGCCGGGAGTCAAACCTACGCCTATCTACATGAACTCACTACAGTATGAAGCATTTACAGAACGCGCTACCAAGTTTACTGAGCACAGCGCTGTCAGAGGCATACTTCTAGGCGGGTGACATCACCTGCAAGACAATAGCTGGCAATAGCCAAGGTATGTGTTAAGCATCTAAAAGCATGTTCATCTGCAGAGGCAGCTGGAAACACACACACACACACACACACACAAGGGCCGGGAGTCGAACCTATGCCTATCTACATGAACTCACTACAGTATGAAGCATTTACAGAACGCGCTACCGAGTTTACTGAGCACAGCGCTGTCAGAGGCATATTTCTAGGCGGTGACATCACCAGAAGACAATAGCTGGCAATAGCCAAGGTATGTGTTGCGGCCGCCTAAAGCATGTTCATCTGCAGAGGCAGCAGGAAACACACACACACACACGGAAGGGCCGGGAGTCGAACCTACGCCTATCTACATGAACTCACTACAGTATGAAGCATTTACAGAACGCTACCGAGTTTACTGAGCACAGCTGTCAGAGGCATACTTCTAGGCGGGTGACATCACTCGTAAGGCAATAGCTGGCAATAGCCAAGGTATGTGTTGCGAAGCTTCTAAAAGCATGTTCATCTGCAGAGGCAGCTGGAAAAACACACACACAGAAAGGCCGGGAGTCGAACCTACGCCTATCTACATGACCTCACTACAGTATGAAGCATTTACAGAATGCGCTACCGAGTTTACTGAGCACAGCGCTGTCAGAGGCATACTTCTAGGCGGGTGACATCACTCGTAAGACAATAGCTGGCAATAGCCAAGGTATGTGTTATGGCGATAAAGCATGTTCATCTGCAGAGGCAGCTGGAAACACACACACACACGGAAGGACCGGGAGTCGAACCTACGCCTATCTACATGATACTCACTACAGTATGAAGCATTTACAGAATGCGCTACCGAGTTTACTGAGCACAGCGCTGTCAGAGGCATACTTCTAGGTGGGTGACATCACTCGTAAGACAATAGCTGGCAATAGCCAAGGTATGTGTTGCGAAGCATCTAAAAGCTAGTTCATCTGCAGAGGGAGCTGGAAACACACACACGCACACACACACAGACACACACACACACACACACACACATGCCGAGAGTCGAACCTACGCCTATCTACATGAACTCACTACAGCATGAAGCATTTACAGAACGTGCTACCGGGATTACTGAGCACAGCACTGTCAGGAGGCATACCCCTAGGTGGGTGGTATCATCTGCAGAGACAATGCGTCCGATAGGGAATGAAGACAGAGTGCGCAGTCACGCAGCCTGTTACCATCCCAAGGTGGCCGTACAGTAACACGTTATTGCTGCAGTTGGGAATACCAAATAACTACTGATCAGTACATCACGACAGGGATACGGGATGCACCACATGACAGTTTACCCTATGAGAGGGCATCCGGCGTGCAGGATGTAGGCAGCCAATGTGGCATGACAGCCACATATGTGTCACCTGGA
This sequence comes from Protopterus annectens, assembly GCF_019279795.1. NCBI lineage: Eukaryota > Metazoa > Chordata > Ceratodontiformes > Protopteridae > Protopterus > Protopterus annectens. The sequence continues at coordinate 99,437,311 of NC_056737.1, forward strand.
TGGTCACCATGGCTATGCAGGATGCCATTGGCCATGGCTACACGCCTAGTAGCAGACATCGGTGACGACTGTCGTGTGTACCCCCGGCGGGTGTACTGGCCATGCCTCCCACACCTAGCGGTTGCAAAGGGGAGACAGACATGCTCACGGGGTATCAATGCAGTCGGGCGCGGTGTGCACTGTACTGTGTGTCTATCTACACAGCTGCTTACTGGGCATGCTCAGACACTTAGACTCGGCACAGAGCACACATGCATACACATGGTGCGACGGCATGGGTGGCAGAATGTGGACCGTCGTGTGTGTCGGCCACACAACAGCAACCCGGCCATGCCACAGACATAGCCGTTGCGAAGGGGATACAGGCATGCACCCGGGGTATTACTGCAGTCGGGCGCAGTGTGCACTGTACTGTATGTCCATCTACACAACTGCTTACTGGGCATGCTCAGACACTTAGACTCGGCACAGAGTGGACATGCATACACATGGTGCGATAGCATGGGTAGGTGGCAGAATGTGGACCGTCGTGTGTGTCCAGCCACACAACAGCAACCCGGCCATGCCACAGACGTGGCCGTTGCAGCGGGGAATATCCAGGTGCAATTAACCATGGGTAGGACTGCCCTACAGTTTGTTGCATGCTACAGACCACCCTCCCAAACCCAGGATACCTGCACAGCCATCCTGAGGACACTGGTGAGTGTGCATGCTCTCACAACAGCACCGTATTGGGTGACATCAACCACCCATACATAGACCAGAAACATTACCCATGACACAACACCCTACGCCACAGGTCCCGGGTGTTCATACACGTGACTGCTGTGAAACAGCCATGAACCATACACACTAGGGGGGGACGTATACCAGTTCTGCCCATCACACATGGGGAGGATATGCTCCACACAGGATGTACATCCCTCATTGGTGATATCAGACCATATAGTGGATCCACTGGTAATCCACATCCTGCACCCAACACCGGCATGGGAGACCTAAGTGACGACCTCTCCACAGCAAACCACACACATCATATGACCGGTGTGGTACCCTACAACTCCTCCATGCCAGTGGTGAACACAGGCCGCACTGCCAACTCCCTTACGAATGCCTTCTCTGAGCACCCCCAGGGATGTCTGCACCAAGTGATCATGATAACATCAGGACCTTGTCCACCAAAGGTAGGCACATGGTCTGGTGGACCCCAGCCACTGACAAACTGTACATCAACAGTTGGATCTAATACATGACAGAGCAATATCAGTACCAGGGAAGCCATCACCCATTCATACCGGCGTCAACATACGGCCACACATACAATCATCCAAGGCCGCTTGTGGGAGTGGTACTGCAGAGGACACATGAGACAACCATAGGGCCTTCCTTAACTGTGGTAAGGACATGGGTGGGAGCGCACGGTCATGGCCGGAAATGATCCAGAATGGTACAACGGTCACTGCACCCACAGACATTGTCAACAAACCAGCGGACATGTTCCATGCATACATCCACCCCCCCCAAGAGGGGACATATCCATCCCACCGGAGTCTAGCCTCCGAAGCATCTCATATTCCCTGGAGTGATCTGATATCTGTTAGGCGGTGAACACAGCACCAATGGGCCCCGATGGTGTCCCTGGCTGTGTGCTACCCAACTTCATTGAGGCCCACGACCCACACATGCTGTGTCATGTTAGCCTTACTACGGGCTAGGTCCCCGCTGGATGGCATACGGCAGCTGTGTCCCCACTATGCCAGGGTAGTGCTCTTAGGGACTGTAGACATTCCCGCCCTATCAGCCTGACAAGCCTTGTCTGCAAAGCTGCGGGGAGGTCCATACAGGTGCCCATGAATACAGACAGTGGTGTACAGCCATTACCGGAACATACCCACAACGACTTAGTCAAGGGCAGATCCTGCCTCCCAAACCTGCTCGTCCTGTCTGGAGCGGTCATCAAGGCCATTGATGGGGGTACGTCGGTTTGCACACACTACCATGACCTGGTGGGAGCGTTCAGAACACACTCCACGTGGTACTCATGGAAAGGCTCACCAGCGTACATGTGGGGACATATGTCACACGATGGTTCTCAGAATGGTTGGAGGTCACACCACACAGGGTTTGTGTTCCTGGTGCCGTGTCAGACTCTAAGCTGGTCTCCAGTGGAGGCCCACAGGGCTCAGTCCTGGGCCCCCTGCCGTTTGGCATTCGACCATCCAATGTGCATGTAAACATAGGGGATTGTGGCAGACAAGGTATGCAGATGACTGCACACCGGCCACCATACCCAACACCCCATCTGACCCGGACATCCACCTAGGTTGTCATAGACATGGATAACTGGTGCCAGAGCCATGGCCTGCTGCTACATGCCACAGAAGGTGCAGACCTACCCAGTGGGAAGGACATGTTTACCCCGACGTAACATGTACGTGGTAATCCATTCAACATGGTGGACGTGTTCATGGAAATGGGTACCACACCTGTCAGTAACCTCTGTCAACACACACTATGCCAATGTGGGTGGGAAGACATTCCACTGTGGCCACCTGGTCTGGAAGGAATCACATACACATCAGGGGTGTTCATTGTACCCTGTACACATCACACACCAGAGCAATGATTGCGTACAATGGCACATCTGGGCTGTACCTAACCTGACACCTGCAGCACTCGGAAGGACCACAAACAATTCCACGACACGGGGATAAAGGTGCTGGGACATGTGTCACGCTGCCCGACCAAAGGACTCCGCTGTATACCTTCCCAGCACGTCTGCTCTGTGGTGATCTGTGCCTGACATACACGGCCATGTCCAACCTGGGTGACATGGACATGTTCCACCTCCTAGGCTCCGGGCAAACACGGCCACAGAAGCGACTGTCAGACACCTCACCACAAAGATGACTAGGACGTGCTGGGGGAACAGGGTCAATGCCCAGAGATCCCCTACAACACGGAGAGGATTGGCAGCCCATGTGAAGCAGAGGCCATGACTGCCTTTGTCCAGGGTAATCATGACGGTGGATGTGTGATCATAGGTATGCGCCAGGCATCATCTCTGTTTCAGTGCTGGACAGGGGACAGGAGACTGATGGATGTGGTATCCTCATCCTAAGGGGTGTTAGCAGCCACACACAGTCTTGCTAGGGTTTACATATGCCGTAGGGCACATAGCCTGGTATGTACATGTGCGCCTATGTACCCATGTAGGGGTCC
>NC_056737.1:99443532-99446032 GCF_019279795.1 Protopterus annectens
ACTCTGTACTTACAAGCAGCTGGACTTTAGGACCCTGCAAACTCCTGACTGGGCTGTTCTATTATATTAATGTGGTATATCACTGTGGAAAATCACTGCTGTTTAGTTGTATAACTTAGCTGTTGACCAAATTGCTCTAGGGATTGCATGTTTAAGCGACTCCTGTTATCTATGCATGTATGTGTAAACTTAAACCATGCTTAGGCCATAAGCTTTCCTAACCTAGAGACTATAACATCCTTATATTAATCTATGTTTCCTATCCTATAGATAGCCCCTTAAACTACAACCGCGTGGGTCCTAGACATAAGGCGGTGACGCAGAGGAACTGCTCCTATGGTGCGAATGCACAAGTAGGCTACAAGTTATCCGGCTCAACCAACTACTCCCCAAGAAAATAGGGTAATAGGATACCCTGAAAAAAAATTAGCAGTATTGTATATGGTCTTGCAGGCAGGGACAGAACAGTACCTCTCTCCTAGTCTGGTAGCCCTTGTCCAAACAATTTATAACCAACAGTTTACCTAAAACCCACTACTCCTATTCTAAAATTTAGATATTGCTATGCCAAGAAGTTGGACACAAACCTAACCAAATTGTACTAAGAGTTTACAAAATTACTGCTAGGTATAAAGGACTAATAGTCCCACAATATCTTTACTCTGTACTTACAAGCAGCTGGACTTTAGGACCCTGCAAACTCCTGACTGGTGTATCGCTGGCTTAGCCCTCGCTCTGGCTCGGGAGCTCCGCTCCCCACCCTGCCCCCATATCCCACCCGCCCCTACTATATCCACATTTATTAGGTCATAATTCCCATCCCACTCAATCCCTGAACCAATCTCAGCCCCCCTGCACTTAGTTTATCTCCTCCCATAATTCTAGCTAATTACCAATTAACTAGCTGGCCCTCCTAACCCTACTCACATAATTTAGTCTTTCTTTGTTACTAAATGGGCATAATAATGAACTCTATCATCCCACCTCTAGTTCTTCTCCTACTGATTCCTTATCTCTTATCATGGTATGAAAACCAAACCCTATTGGGTATTCACCTCCCAAATGATCACACCTGTAATAATATAACTCCCCCCTTGAAACCAATCTCTCCTTCTAACTGCCCGACGACAACATCATGCCCCAAAAGTATGTATCTTACCCAACGCTATCCCAAAGTAACCACTATAAAATCTAGTCTGAAGATACTTAGTAAACTACTACGTCTCTTAGACCACCTGAAAGCAAGTATTACTAAAGATGGTGATATCCACCCTAACCCAGGCCCTTCCACAGTCTTAGACCCTGTCACCCCTATGTCAACCCAAAGATCCTCTAGCTCCCTCCTTATCTTTCATCTTAACCTTAGAAGTATAAATAACAAGATACATAATCTACATGCTATGATAGCCACACATCTCCCAGACATCATGTGTCTATCTGAAACATGGCTCAAACCGTCCACTAAGGATGAAGAAATTCTTCCACCTGGTTATAATATACTTAGGGTTGATAGGAAAAAAAAAAAGGTGGTGGAATAGCAGTAATGTTTAGAAATACACTGAATATCATTATGAATCCAACACAACCCCCCAAGGTCTCTAATATGGAACTAATTGCCCTAAAAATATGCCTGAACAACCAAAAGAGTATCAATCTAATTGTAGTCTATATCCCACCAGGGAAAAACTTAGAAACTGTGGAGCTCATGCTAAGCTGGCTTACCTCAAACTACCCCCAGGAAACAATTGTACTAGGAGACTTTAACCTTGACTGGTCCCAATACTCTGACCAAATGAATCCCCTGCCCATTAACCTACATGGTTTCTCCCAAAATATAAAATCTCCCACAAGAATAGGTAACTCTCAACAAAAAGATAGCATTATCGACTGGATTCTTACAAATAAAGACACACCTAATTATACCACAGGGACCCTTCCCAATGATCTTAGCGACCACCTTACCACCTTCATCATAAAACATAAATTGACATGTACAAACCTTCCCATATATAAACTAGTTAGAAATAAGAAGAAATTTGTTCTTGAACAATTCCTAGCAGAACTTAAATCCTGTAACTGGTCCATACTAAAAACACTCCCCATAGATGAGAGTGTTACATACTTCAATGACACCTTCCTAAATATACTGGACTCTCATGCACCCATCCGATCCATCAGAGCCAAAGTCCGGACTGCACCTTGGCTTACCAAAGACACAAAATCTAAAATTAAGCTCAGAGACCAGGCTTGGGTAAAATGGCGTACCACCAAAGAACCCCTAGATCGCATCAAATTTCAGCAGCTCAGAAACGCTACTAAAATAGATACTAACGGGATAAAAGAATTACTTCTGTCATCTCCAGGTCAAACACAGAAATAACCCTAATAAGTTCTGGGCAGGTTTTAATAACCTTCTTTATCCTGGGAAATCAACTACCCCTGAAAAACTTATAGGTGAAAATCCTGAAGTAATAGCTAACTCATTTAACTCTTTTTTCAC
>NC_056737.1:99463532-99518532 GCF_019279795.1 Protopterus annectens
TGTGTGTGTGTGTGCGCGTGTCGTGAGCAGTATGTGTGAAAAGTGTAATGTATGTATGTTGGACAGTATGTATGAAGGATGTGTTTGTGTGGGTGTGTCTGTGTGTGTGTCTGTGTGTCTGGTGAGTGGTATGTGTGGAGTATGTAGTGGCTGTGTGTGGTGAGCTGTTTGTGTGGAGGATGTAGTGTGTGCGTGGTGAGGATGGTTTGTGTGTGTGTGTGTGTGTGTGTGTGTGTGTGTGTGTGTGTGTGTGTGTGTGTGTGTGTGTGTGTGTGCACATTCACGCGTGTGTCAGCATGTGTGTTTGTGTGTGTGTGTGTAAGTTGTGAGTGGTATGTGTGGAGGAGGTAGTGTGTGTGTGTGTTTGTGTGTGTGTGTGTGTGTGGTCATATCTGATGAGTGGCATGTCTGGAGAATGTAGTATGTGCATGTGTGTGTGTGTGTGTGTGTGTGTGTGTGTGTGTGTGTGTGTGTGTGTGTGTGTGTGTGTATCTGCTTGTGTGTGTGTCTGTGCATGTCTGGTGAGTGGTATGTGTGGAAGATGTGATGTTGTTTGTGTGCACGTGTGGAGAGCGCTATGTGAGGACAATGCAGTGTCTGTGTGCGTTTGTGAGGTGAGTGGTGTGTGTGTAGGATGTAGTGAGTGTGTGTAGTGTGTATGTGGGGGTGTGAGTGGCACATGTGGAGATGTCATTTGTTTGTGGTGAGCAGTATGTGTTTAGACTGTAGTTTGTGTGTGTGTGTATGCGTGCATGTGGTGAGTAGTATGTGTGCAGGATGTAGTGTATTGATGGTGGACAATATGTGTGGAGGATGCAGTGTGTGTGTGGGTGTGTCTGTTTTTGGCTCTGTGTGTGTCTGCTGAGTGGTATGTGTAGAGGATGTAGTGTGTGTGTGTCTTACATGAGGTGCAAAATTCACATATAGAAGGAATGTTAGAATTACACTGAAACCAAGTCTCAGTAACTACACAAACATCTATTTGTTCAAGGTGCAGGGGAGCCTCAATATGAAGCAATCTGTTGGTTATACTTCTGGCTTTTTAGAAGAGGTACCTTGATATGGTCAGCCTGATGACCAGAACTGTCTACTTTTGCTATCTGCTAAGTCAGGGTGGCCATTAGCCATACTCTCCCCAGGATTCATGAAGCTTGGCGCAAGGACAGTGTTAGTCTTGTGCCAACCTTGCAGCATACAGATGGTGCAGTAGTGCCACATGCATATTAATGAAGGCGCGCTGCCACCACATCCACGTGCATAGGAAACGTGCGCGAGTGCATGGGGTGTGTCGAAGCACCTTACGGAGGTGTGGACATGTCGGCTGTTTACGTGTAACCTAAAATGCTGAATATTACAGCCTGCCTCCAATAGTTATCACACCTGTCAGTGTCCGTGGATACTGAAACGTATGCAAAGCATGCAAGACAGTTCTTGTGAAAACAAAAATAAGAAGCAAACGCAAATGCACATAGCTGAATATTGAGTCCCCATCCCTCAAACAAATGACATTTAAAATCATGTGCCCATATTCTAATGCTAATTCTAAGTATTCTAATGATAGTTATACCAAGTGGAAGTGAAACGCATTGTGTTGGCGCGCCGCCAATAGCTAAGTCTAGCCCAATGGTCAGGGTTACCACCTGTCCCACATTGTGAGGGAAAGTCCCCATCTGGGCAGTTGTGTCCATACCAAAACCATTATAAACGTAAAATATCCTGCGACTGTATGACATAATTATGTCCCATATCTCATGTAATAGCCACATACAATAGTTATTTCCGTATGTAACATACCTACATGTTACAAGAAATAGAATAAGCAAGTAAACGAAACAGAAGAAGCATCTAAACTGCTACAACGATAAGCTTACATTTAGGTATAAAACAAAAGTACTATCCGTTGTACTGACTGTGGGTATGTGTTGGCCTGTAAAATCAGATGTGTGCCTGAATATATCCCATCCTGGCCATATGAAAAGGTGGCAATCCTACCAATGGTCAGAGCATTCGGCCAAAATCTGCCCATTTGCAGTCCAAGGCATCCTCGTCAGGATGGGTCAATGATGAACGGGTATTACCCGGGTCTACCTACCATGTCATGAAAGATAAGTATTTGCGTGTACCTATGTGCATGATGTACAGCATGTGGAAGGTGAAAAATTCTATGGTAGTCCTCACAACCATACAGATACCAGAGATATGTAGTGTATGCAATGTGTTCCCTTGACCGTGCCATATGCCATCAACCAGAGAAGGGATGGATGGAGTGTGTGAAATATGGGTGTGGGGGGGGCAGGTAATGTAATAATCCGCAAAGGGGAGACTGTGTTGGATGCACAATAGGTGAACTGGAGGTGTATGAGGGAGCAGTGGGTGAATCAGAAAGAAACACAAAGAACAAACATACACATCCACAATACAACCTGACAGGCCATACTGTAGAACACAATCACACAAACATATGAATATTAAAATGTGCGATACACATGTACAGAAATGTCACTGGCACATACCCACATAATGGTCTGGACGGAACTGAGCCATCCAACTGCAACACACCTGGATGCATAATTGAATACCCATCATACCCTCTACAGCACACAACCCCCCCCATTCCTGAATGTCCACCAAATCCAGCCATACTCGGGCAGCTAGCTTGGCGCAGCCATATCTGCACATAGTGACCACTACTCATATCTAGTAGTCAGTCTCACCCTAGGCAGTGTCAGGATAGCAAACTATGAATCCGTTGCATGTAAAACCCTATCATGTTTTCGTAAATCCAAAAAGATCGAAGGTTATTGTCTTGCTCAATTTTTGGATATCCCCCATGGGATAAGTATCCTGTGTAAACATCAGACTTGGTATCATGACATGATGTCCAGTTCTGTAGACATCTGGACACAAGTTGCATATGCAGTAGTGGTTCACGAGACTGCTCAGCCTCCAGCCGGTCATGCAGAACCTACTACCCAGGATTAAACACCTGACCATGATGCACGGCTCCCCACATGAATTATCGAGAATATATACTTTATACATTCGCATAGTGGCAGTTGGATATAGGGTGATTAAGGCACTGACATAAGCAGGGTACCTCCTATCCCATTTTGTGAGGGACAGTCCCTGTTTGGGTAGGTGTGTCCTGACCAAGAATGATACAATGGCAAATGTCCTGTGATTGTAGGAAATAACTATGTACCATATTTCATGTAACAGTTGCCTAAAACAGTTATTTCTGTATGTAAAATACGTAAATCTTACAAGAAACAGAATAAGCAACTAAACTGATACAAGAATAAGCTCTCATCTAGGAAAATAAGTAAAGTTCTAAACCCTGTGGGTATGTGTTGGCCTGAAAAATCTGGTGTGTCCCGAATATATCCCATCCTGGCCATATGAAAATGTGGCAAACCTACCAATGGTCAGAGCATTCGCACAATAACTGGCCAGCCTCTTAATCCCCCCTAAAACCAATGACCTTTGGAGGAAAGGTATTGAATGACACTGAATGGATAATAACAATAATTAAGAGTAATAGAAGTTTTAAACTTCAGAAAATAAGTATTAATACATATGCTCTCAATCTGTCAACACGTTTCAAGTTAATAGTACTAATATTGTAAAAGTGTCTGTGATTGTCCCTGATTTGTCCTTGCCTTGTCCCTGTCACTGTTGAAATTAGTCCCTGAGTGGTTGAGAGGTCCGTACACATATGTACACCAACCAACTGTCACATTTGTTGCCAGTACTGTTGAATGCCTGTAGTAAAGTCATATATCCTAACTGCCATCCATGCGGAATGTACCACGGATGGTGTAGTGGTCAAACCGGTGACTAATGTGTATCTCTTTCTGGGTCCAAGCCATGCAAGGGTTGATTTTATGTGATGGCCAGAATAATATCCTTTGGATATAGGGAGGTAAAGGCAGTGGGGATGCGTGGCGGACATTCAACTGTATGGGAAATGTAAATAGGTATGTAGGTGTATATGTATGTGTATGCACAGACAGATATATATAAATATATATATATATATATATATATATATATATATATATATATATATATATATATATATAAATGAATGAACATGGTCACAATAAAGCAGTGGTAATGAATGTGAAGGGAAACAGCACCGCTATTCACACCAGAGGCAGGGTTCTACCAGTGGGCATAACATCGTTGAACTGCTACATCTACATTACACACAGATGGAATGTAGTTCATGTTGTGACCACCTACACTTGTAAACCACAAATGGCTGTAATCCATAACACCAGGAAAGGCACGTATGTGCAAATATAAATAACGGGAGACCCTGTGAATACACGAGGTGGTACAAAATGTGTGTATGGCCCCAAATGCTCTGGAGAGGGCAATGTATAAAGGTGTGCCATGGCTGCGATATCAGGTGGATAATGGCTGTTATGCATGGAAACTCAACACGGGTGGGGTGGAGGAACTATGGCTATGTGATTATGGATCCAGGAGTGCCAGGGTTGGTTGCCTGGTTCCAATGGACCGCCCCGTGTAGGTCAGCTAGTACGTAATAGGTATATATGCATACGCACATGCAGACAACAATATGTTGAAGTACATTCTCTGTAACACATGCACTCCATTTATTGACATAAATAATATGAATGTGCACAGACAAACAATACAGTAGCTGGAATGATAGGCTGTGCAGACTAGGAACAGGTCAAATGACACTGTATCACATCCAAATTACCATCGGTAATCCATACATGAACATATTGCAACATCTGTCTGCTGTATAGCATGCTAAATACCGATTACAAGTTAACCGGAGTGAAGTGTCGGTGTCATAATGCTGTTGAAGCAGATATAAAACCCAATACGCATGTGTAAGTGCATATGGTCGATAAATGTATTGGTGAATGGACACACAGATGTATATATATATATATATATATATATATATATATATATATATATATATACACATATACATATAGATATATATACATATATACACAAATATATATATATATATATATATATATATATATATATATATATATATATGTATATATATGTTATTGTAGATATACACATGTACATAACTAGGTTACGTTACAGCAATTATGGGTAACATATGTTCAGACCGAGCATATGTTAGTGGGAGATCCAATCAATTAATGTCTACCTCCCACACCCCTCCAGCTAGGCCGGTGAGATATACAGACACGCATTAAAGGTAAATACACCACTGCTTTCCAGACCACTGGCAGGAAACTACCAGTAGGAGAGATCTGAAAGGTCTACACTTTAAACATGGATCATGGGGTCCCTTGCAGGACACCAAAAATTTGCCTTGTAGGCAAACCATTAATGACTGACGCGACCAGGATGTAGTTGTACACGGAAAAGTAGGTTGTGCAAGTCTGATAACACATGGGTTGACAAACCGTACGACATGTGTCCTGAGATGGGGTGAGTGTGCAGTGTGTAGGGTTGTGTTCATACCACTGCTACGCTCACAGTAAGTATGAGTCATGAGTGCTGTAGAGGGGTGTCAGGTAGGGGAATCATGGGTATGCAATAATGGGCCTAAGTGTGCAGGTGTTGATTGGCAGAGATGTATTAGGCCTGCCCCATGGAAGTAATATTCCTATGTGGACACAGCAGATGCCCATACCTCCCAAACCTGAAGAGCACATCTACTGGATAGTCCGTAAACTATTGGGGGAACACATAGAGATTATATCAGTGCCCTGTACCTGATTATCATGGACGTCCGTGATTATGAATCAGAATCTAACACAGTTCTAACTAAACCCTTCCAGAACTAGTGATATTAGGTCAACAGGTGGCGGAATACAAGTAATGACTAATGACAACATGTATGAGTCATAAACAGCATGTACCTCGACAAATGTGAATGAATACATATGCCCTGGGACTGTCAATGTGTGAGGTTAATAGAACCAATCATCTAAATGTGTCCCTGAGGGTGTTATGCAGTGTCCCTGATACAGTGTTCATTCTCCCCCATTCATATGTAATGTCTGCTAGTGACGGAAAGCGCATATTCTGCCGACTACATTAGGTAGATGATAGCATAATAGCTTGGGATTACCACCTGTTGGCCTTTGTGAGGGACACTCCCATCTAGGCAGCTGTTTCCTGCAAAATGAATTTTATTATGGCACATGACCTGTGATTTCGGGCAAAGAATCCATATATTGTCTGTAGTGGTTTCATAAAACAATTATGTTGTATCCGAAACACCTAGATGTTATAGGAAACAGTATTAGCAGCTATAATGCTATAAGAATAACCTTTACTTATGCAAACCGGTGAAGTAGTCTATTTTCTACTGGCTGTGGGTATGTGCTGCCTTGCCAAATCTGACATCTCTACATATAGGTCCTATAGGGCTGCCACCTTTCCAAATGGCCAAAGTGGGACTTGATCCATAGAAATGTCAGACGTACCAGGTCAGAACATACCTACAGCCATGCATAGTACAGAACTATACGTATTAGCACAAATCAAAGCTTAGTCTAGCAGCAGTCAAGTTGCTTATGCTACTTCACATAACATATAGAAGTGTCATATACATAATAACTCTTACATGCAACTATTAGAGAAATGTAGAATATAATATTGTCCTGTAATCAGGACATTTGCTATGTCTATATTATTTTTGCATGACACATACGCCTAAGGAGGGACTGTCCCACGCAAAGTGGGACAGGTGTTAATCCTAAAGTCTCACCTCGGCCAATTTATATGCGGTAGCATGACCCGGCAGATGGATGTGGTTCCCAAAACACATTTACTTGTCTGCATTGCAGAGTATCGGTTCCCATATATCAGCCAGATGGGAGCAGATTGTATGAGGAACATGCATATAATATGATTAACTCACTGGACAGGCTGCCGATTCCATACAGTCGAACGCCATGCCATCGCCTAATGGTCAGCCATACCCGATACTGTAATCATGTAGTCCGATGTAATAGGCATCACAAGGGATTGCACCCACCCAGCGTGAGTGACAAATGCAAGCACCAATGTCAGTGCATGTGCAAGTGAGGGACAGAGCTGGTGTAAGCGTGTTTGGCTACCAGTATGTGAATATTGCACTGTTAAAGAAATGTGGAGTTTAAACAAGTATAAGAAGCTGTAACCAGAGGTCAGCAGTGCTTAACACCACACAAACCCAAGCACAACCTCTCCCAACTACTGCAATGTGCCTTACTCACTCCGTATCCAATGGCCTTGTTCTGGCCACAAACAAAGAACCGTCCTTTGCAAGTGTTGGTAGCAACACCCTGCACACACAGCTAATGTGAATTACCAATACACCATGGCAAATATACAGACAATAGACAGTACCACACACATATCATACAGCAGAGTCATCCAACAGTATAGCAAATATGTCCGGATCACTGGTGTTTGCAGACCTGGCTGTCTTGTGTTTACATGTGTGAGCATGCCCAGTGTGACCGTTCCGCATGTTGTCGACTGACATTACCGTCATACCTTCATGTGTTTTGAGCATGCCCAGTATGGTCAACTGGATCACATGTGTTACATGTCCAGGTAGTCAGTACTGTAGTGCCGACCTCTGTGTTGTACACTGGCAGGTGGCATGCTGTGGCTGCAGGGTATCCATCGGTCATGTGGCATTGACTGTTGCTACATTTCCTACACAGTGTGGGGGGACATCCGACTGTATCCACATTCCTACACAGCACCGGGGGGGTGTGCACCTGACTGTTACATGTGTATGTTGGAAGGGGGTCACAGCTGACAGTTGTACACTTTTGCTACTACTGTACTGGTATGTCAGGTACTCCATTTCAGTGTGTAGACCTACTTAATGTGCTGGCTAGAGGCATACCAGTGTACTCCAGATCTTAGCTTTAATTACCAACATATTAGTTTCAGACATCTTAGCCTTCACAACCTACATCCAACTGCCTGGCCTGCTGTAGTCTGTCTGTGTACGTCTGTGGGGGGGGTCATCCATTAGGCATATTCAGAGGCCATTGTACAGCATTTGTCTGTGTTGGTCTACACCTGTCCAGTTGGTTGAGACTTGTGTGGGCTGTATGGACACACATGATGTTCAGCCCATTACCCGCAGTGGGTTAGGAGACCCTGTGTACTACTGGCTACTATTGTGACCCCAGTATGTGCTACAGATGTCATGGTGCCACTATGGATGTCTACTGTCCACTGCCTTAACATTCGGCCACCAAATTCCCTTGCATGCTCACATCCATACCATAGCTACAGGTAACAACATATTCTAATACAACTTCCAATTGGTAGGTTGTTTGACTTACCTTGAGGGTGTGCCAGACCTGAAGATGGTGCTGGAGGGCTGCCTATGTCGGATGCACACAGTGCACTTCCTGTACATGGCTGAGCACAGGTAGTGTCATGTTTGGCATCCCTTTTACTGTCTGTGTGAGTCAGAGAGTGTGACATTCCCTGGGTACCTACTGTGTCAGTGCATATGCTATGTGTTGCCTCTTTGCCAAGGCCAGGTCATACTGGGCAGACCTCCTTCCACCTACTGGGTCCGGCTCAGGTAGTTCCTCCTCAGAGTCACTCTGTGCCTGTACAGGCCTTGGCATTGGTGGGGGGGGGTATGTGGCCCTGCCCCATGCTGTTCCTGCTGCAGCTGTTTCCACAGGATCATATTGTGTAGCATAGCTCATACCATAACAATTTGGGTGCATTTAGCTGGTAAATACTGCAAGGCTTCACCAGATGTGTCCAGACACCGGAACCATGACCTGAGCATCCCAAACACATGCTCAATTATATGTCTTGCCTGTGCATGTTCTCATTATGGTATAGATGTTCAGGTGTGTGTGCATTTCTGATGGGTGTCATCAGCCATGGCTCCAGTGGGTACCCAGCATCCCCCACTAGGTGACCGTAGGGGATGTTCATATCGGCAAAGGTGTGGTACAGCTGCGTCAGATGCCATATATTGGAATCGTCATAGCTTCCAGGGCAGCCAGCACACACATTCAGTATAATGCCCTAGGCATCGCATACGACCTGGCAGTTGATGGGGGGAATGCTCCTGCTGTTAATGTAGGCCCTACCCTGCTCACTGGGTGGTGCTTTGATGTGTACGTGCGTACAGGCTATAGCACCCACTACCCCAGGGTAGTCTGCCATTTGGTGGAAGAGACGCATTTTGCTGGTCAACACCTCACATGTGTTGAGGAAATGTATGTGCTCACTGGCATGTGGTGACATGGCATCCAGGAACTGGTGGAATACTCTGGATGCAGATGTCTGTGAGATCTCCATGATATTCCCAGTTGTGCTTTGGGAGGTACCTGTGGCTAGTATACCTAGGCCTACACATATCTTGGTATCCACTGGGATGGGTTTCCCTCAGCCTGTTCGATGTGTCAGGTGTGGCCGGCACAGCTCAACAATATGCTGTAGGAGGTCTCAGTCCACCCCATAGTGCTCCACTATCTCCAGCTCATGTAGCCACTGGTAGGTTACCCTGGGTCTATTATAATCTTCTCTGTCTTCTCACTGAGGGTTGTTCAGCAACATTCACATCCTCACCACCCTCAGCCTCCTGCACATGTTGGTCTATGTTGCCTGTGCAGCCCTTCTCATTTTGTTGGATTGTTTCGTAAAATTTCCCTGCATGTATACACCGGTGGTGTAGAATGTGGAAAAAACCCATGGCTATGGTGCTTGCTCACTTTATCGTAGTGTTCTGGGCCAGTCTGGACCTGTAATCTGCTGATTGTAATAATTATCACCTGTTTGCCCAGCTTGTTCATCTTGACTACTCTCCTACTGCTGTTGTCCCTCCCAATTGCACTAGGCAGGTATAGACACAACCCTAGCTTAGGCATGCTAAGGCAGGAGCAATCCCAAGACACAGGGCTCCAATGTACATACAGTATGCCTGACACCCTCCCCCCATGCTTTCACCTATATTTGAGTCCTGTACCCTGCTATCTATACACATACACTCTTGGGATCTGCATCACACCCTGGGGATAAATGGGCTTCACTATTTTCAACCTTGTTTTCATAGTATTGTCTTCTAATGCATAGTTACATGACCCATACTGAGCCTCCACAAAAATAACCACTGCTTACTGTCACGCAGATCCGCACACATCTGGTTAAAGGCACCTTACCATCACCGTATTCAATGTCACTTGTTCTTCCCAGCAACCAAATAACCAGTCTCTACATGCCTCGAAACCGGGACCCTGCACACCACAGACGATGTGCGTTACCACTAAGCCATGGCAGATATACATCCATCTGAGGTTATCATGTACAGATCATACAGCACAGGCATTCAACAGTATAGGACATGTATTCCATCATGTAGATTTATGTGTGCTAATGTCCACATATATATATATATATATATATATATATATATATATATATATATATATATATATATATATAGGTTCATAGGTTCATAGGTTCATACTAGGCTATCTGCCCGAGGGCATTTATAAGCCTAGCCCATAGTTTTGTGGCTTACGCCACCCCTTTTGTATGGGGAACTATACCCATTATTTTGCTGTGCCTCTGTCTAGCAGTGACACTGAGGTAATCCCTGGAGTATATCTGCGATCTCCCATCCATTGGTCAAGATTTCTCTTGAACAAGGCCAGCGAGGTGCTCTGCCTCACATATACCGGGATTTTGTTCCACAGCATAGGGAGTCTTTGGGTGATGAATCTATCCCTCCAGCACGTCCTATTAATAGCCGTGTCGAGGTTTAAGTCTCCCGGCCTTGTGGCTCTGACGGATCTAGATTTTTTGAGGTGAAGCATATTCATCAAATCTGGGTTTGACATGGCCTTGTATGTCAGGCAAAGGTCACCTCTGAGCAGCTGGCGACTGAATAGAGCTGGAGTTCTTTCAGTCGGGCAGCATTGGACAGATTTTTGAGACCCTTTATCCTTTTGGTGAGGAACTTTTGTGGCCTCTCCAGCTGCTGCAAGTGTCGGGTCAGATACATTCCGAATGGGGCATTGTACTCAATCATTGGTCTGATGAGTGATGAGTATAAGGAGACTATGACCTCCCTTGATCTAGATGTGAATCCCTTCATGATAAGGTGGGCAATGTAGAAGGTCTTCCTAACTACTTTAGCTACATGGGTGTCGAATGACAGGCTACTGTCAACCTGGGTCCCCAGGTCCCTGATAACTTCTTTGTGCTCAGAGGATTACCACCTATATGGTAGCTAGGGGTAACCTTGTTTTTCCCGAAGGGTATGACTATGCATTTTTGGCATTTAACTTTAGGCCATGGCTCTGGCACCAGTCATCCGTTTCTGTGAGACCCTTCTGAAGGATATCTGTGTCAGATGTGTTTTTCGACCACGGCCAGTTTGCAGTCATCTGCAAACTTTGTCAGCCATAACCCTCCTGTGTTTGCTTGTACTTGAAAAGTAGATGCCAAACAAGAGTGGGCCCAGGACTGAGCCCTGTGGGACACCACTTGTGACAGGCTTTGAGTCTGACATGGCGCCAGCAACTCTGACCCTGTGGGTTCTGTCACTCAGCCAGTTTGCAACCCATCTTGTGATGTATGGGTTAACATTTAAGCTGATGAGTTTTTCAATGATACCCGAGTGGGGTACTGTATCGAAGGCCTTCGCCAGATCGAGGTAGGCTGTATGGACTGCCTTTCCCTCATCAATGGCTTTGGTGACTGTTTCGAAAAAGTCAACCAAGTTTAAAAGGCATGATCTGCCTTTGACAAAGCCAAACTGGGTTGGATCCAAAGTCTGCAAATTCCCTATGTCTTTATTTATGAGGTCCATTATGATTCTCTCCATAGCTTTGCAGATAAGGCTTGTCAAGCTAATGGGCCGGTAATTTCCAGGGTCTGTGGAGGCACCGCCTTTGTGAAGTGGGACCACAGTCGCAGTGCACCACTCCCTGGGTATGTATCCAGAGGTGAGACTATGATTAAACAGTTGTCCTAGCTGTGGGTTTAATTCCTTGTTGAGTTCGTGGAGCACACAGCCTGGGACACCATCAGGTCCCATGGATGCTGTGTTTTTTGCTTTGGAGAGAGCAGTACTCACTTGGGTGTTTGAGATGTTTGGGGGGCTGCAACCATTTGGTATAGATATTTCTCCTTTTGGGGGGGAGGGGGAGGAGAAGTTTGCACTAAACCTGTCAGCCAGTATGTTGGCAATGTCTGTAGGATCAGTAATCTTCACATCATTTTGAACCAGTTCTGAGCATATCTGGGAGTTTCCTCCCAGGTTTCTAACATAGCTAAAGAAGGCCTTATGATTGTCTTTTGAGTCTTTAGCTATTTTTCTCTCAAAATTTGCTTTGGATGATTTTATGAGAGCTCTTAGTTTTTTACTTATAGTGATCAAAGGTGTCTTACCTTTTAAGGATTTTGCTCTATCTTGTAGTAGCTTCCTCCTTTTGTTGTAGAGTTTGTTTATGGCTGGGGTCCACCAGACTGGACGCTTGCCCTTGGTACAAAGAGTCTTTGTTTTGCTTGGGATTGCCTTATCCATGCAGTCCTGCAGGTGCTGGTAGAAGGCATTTGTAAGTGATTCAGTGGCTTGAGTACTGTTTTCCGCCGCTCGGGGCCTTAAAGGAGACCACACTAGTCTTTAGAAGTGTGAAGTCGGCTTTCGAGAAGTTTTACTGTGGTCTTTTTATTTCAGGTGGGGTGGGATGAGGACCTCCAGCAAGATTAGTTTGTGATCAGATCTCACGAGTGAGGGGTATACTTCGTGTTGAACATTGTGCTCCCATGTTCGTGATGATGAGATCAAGTATGTTTTCTCCTCTTGTGGGGATGGTGACTAGTTGTTCCATGGCATTTGAGTTTATGAATTCCAGGAACTTTTGGGCTAGGGTGTTTGGGCTTGAGTAGTGTTCCCAGTCTATATTAGGGTAATTGAAGTCACCTAGTATGATGGTGTTTGGAGATACATTTATCCCTCCAGTGTTTTCAGGAAAGCCATGTGAGGTTCCTGAGTTTGTGAGGGTGGCCTGTAACATGCTACAATTTGCAGAGCAGTCTTGCCTATGGTTAATTGCACCTGGATGGTCTCCGATGCATCGTGTTGCCACCAATCTTGAGGTGTGGGTGTCCTTGATGAATATGGATACCCCCTCCTTTCTTGGTATTGTCCAGATTTTGGGGCCGGAGCATGGTATGAGGTAAAACCTGTTAGTGCTGGGGTGCTCTCAGGAGCCTTGAACCAGGTTTCTGTCACAGCACAGACATCGATGTTCTCCATACTGAGAAGGGCCTCGAGCGTGCATTTTGAGATTTAGACTTCTGGCATTGAGCAGCATTACCCTTAGTTTTTTCCTTTTTGTGTTCTAGGGTGGTAGGTTTAGAATTTGAGCCTTGCCTAAAAAGGCACTATGGGGTGGCAAGAGCCTTTGCCAATATCAGGAATCCCAGGGTGACAGGTGCAAGCCGTCCCTTGAAGCAGCGTGGCTTGTCCAGCATGTCATCCCAGGCAGACAGACATTGGATCCCCTTTGAATGACACCAGAGTTTAAGCCAATTGTTAAAGCTGATCATCTTATCTCTGTATTGTGGCATCATTCTTGGTGAAGGTAGGATACTGCTCAAGGTCAGGGTCATACCTGCCTGGGCTACATAATCAGAGAGCTCCTCAATGTCTCTTTTCATGTAGTCCAGGAGGTACGCGTCTCAGGTCGTTTACACCAGCGTGGACAATGACTGAGTCGTATTTGTACCTGCTGTTGAGAGACCTGAGTGCTTGCGTTATGTGGCGGATTCTAGTGCCCGACAGGCAGCTTACTGTAACTCTCTCCTTACTCAGTCTGGTGAGCGGGATGTCAGTGTGTCTGACTATGGAGTCACCAATGACTAGTGTGTCTGGCATTGTGTTTGGCCTTAAGGGCTGTGACTGTTTGACACTCTGACTGTGAGGTCTATGTGTTGCAGGTGTTGTGTTCTGAGGTGGTGGTTGTTTGGGTGTCTGCTTTGGTGGCCTCTGCTGTTTTGGTAGATTTTTGATCAGAGCCTCCGAGTATGTCTTTGTGTGTTTATGTGTATGATTTGAGGTTGTGATGGTACTATGTGAGACTGGGTCTATAGTGTGTGTGGTAACCTTCTCCTCCTGTCTGGTCTTGCCAGTCCTAAGTTGAGAGAGCTCAGCCTCCAGTTTGGCCGTATAGTAGCATCTCTCGCATGTATTTGTGTTTTGTGGGAGGAGGAGAGGGTTGTCTGTGTACATGAGGCAATTGTAACATTGCCTCAATATACACACACATATACATATACACACGCATACGTAGATATAGAATATATATCACAACAGCAGACCACATGACACCAAAGCATTAGATAAGAATGAAAAGGAAACCACATGCGCCTCCTGCATTATGTACTGATGTTACTATCAAGGCAAGTGTGTTTCTGTGCATCACACAGGTTCAGACTGTATTAAGGGTAAGATTAGGGCTGCTGACATTACTCACCAGACCTATTGGCGAATGTATGTGTATGTCTTGCCAACCCAGTCTCTTGGGCGATTGTGACATTTATGGACACTATATAGGAAAAGAACAAAACACGCTCCTCAACACATCCTGGAACTAGCCACTCACAGATACCAACACATAGGATATGATTGCCAAACACACACACCTGTCATGCCTTGGAATAGAACACCTACCTGTCTATTCTATCACACTACAGCATTACACAGTTATAGAATGCACTACCGAGATTACTGGGACACAGCACTCCCAGAGGCTTACTTCTAGGTGGGTGACATCATCAGCAATGTAAAAGATGCCGATAGGGATTGTATGGAGTGTGAGCAATCTAAAAGCATTATTTTGTCCCCAGGCAGATGGAGACACACACACACACACACACACAGTTGGCATGGCTGGGATTAGAACACATACCTAACTACCTTCTCACACTAAAGCATTACGCAGTTACAGAAAGTGCTACTGCGATTACTGGAACACAGCACTCCCAGAGGTGTACTTCTAGGTGGGTGACATCATCAGCAATAGAAAAGACACTGATAGGGATTGTATGGAATGTGAGCAGTCTAAAAGCATTATTCTGTCCCCAGGCAGATGGAGACACACACACACAAAGTTGGTATGGCTGGGATTAAAGCACAGACCTAACTACCTTATCACACTACAGCATTGCACAGTTACAGAACGCGCTACTGAGATTACTGGGACACAGCACTCCCAGAGGCGTACTTCTTTGTGCGTGACATCATCAGCAATGGAAAAGACACCGATAGGGATTGTATGGAGTGTGAGCAGTCTAAAAGCATATTACTGTCCCCAGGCAGACGGACACACACTTTGCATGGCTGGGATTAGAACAAAGACCTAACTACCTTATCACGTTACAGCATTACGCTGTTACAGAATGTGCTACCGAGATTACTGGGACACAGCACTCCCAGAGGCGTACTTCTAGGTGGGTGACATCATCAGCAATGGATAGGGATTGTATGGAGTGTGAGCAGTCTAAAAGCATATTACTGTCTCCAGGCAGACGCACACGCACACACACACACACACACACACACACACACACACACACACACACACACACACAGTTGGCATGGCTGGGATTAGAGCACAGACCTAACTACCTTATCACATTACAGTATTATGCAGTTACAGAATGCACTACCGAGATTACTGCGACACATCACTCCCAGAGGTGTACTTCTAGGTGGGTGACATCATCAGGAATGGAAAAGACAGCGATAGGGATTGTATGGAGTGTGAGCAGTCTAAAAGCATATTCCTGTCCCCAGGCAGACGGAGACAAACACACGCCAGTGGTGTGATCAGGACAACTGCCTATCTACAGATGACTATTACAATACTACATAGATGCGAGCCGCGCCAGACACTATACCTTTCAAGACTGTCAATATGACCTTCCAGGAATGCGGACATCGACATGGATACTGGCAGTTATGATGTACATACCTGCGAATCAGTGTGTTCAATGTAGGAATCCATCCTGAAGTGGGGAATGGCCATCTGGTGACTGGACGACCACTATCGCTATACATGGTTACAATGCCCATGCCCACACACATAGAGGCACATAACCAACACAAGGTGTCACTGGACATGCTCACACACGTAGTAGCACACGACCGTTTGGAATGCACTATGTGTCCATCTATACAACATCATACTGGGCATGCTCACACACTTAGTAGCAAAAGGCTGTTTTGTATGCACTCTGATTCTAAACACGGAAGGGCACAGTGATGTTGATAGTTATCATTGTTAGCATAAATGCTGCACTACATATATCTGACACCAGTCTTCTACACAACGTCTGCTGCTATCTGTCACCTTAGATGTACCAATCTAAACCTGGCACACTAATACCACCCATGGTGATGTCCTGCCAGGAGTGGATACTTTGCCCATATAGTGCCATTCATAGACAAATGTCCTGAGACCAGGTTAACGCCCTGACACCTAGAGGACAACTGCATTGTATGTGTATGCTAAACAGTGCTAGATGTGTAGCATTCGTAATCACAACTGCCCAAAGTAGATCCAACAATGGGGAATACTGACATCTGTGCAGTGAAGAATACCTGGCTGAAGGCTCAGTTTTGCACAGTAGCACTACCACCGTATACCTCGGATACAGACATGTGGGCCATAACACCATTACGGACCGCTCCAGGTGGTGGTGTCACCACGTACATGAAGGCCACTCACATGTACTGACCAGTACACCCTCAAAAGGCATCACAGATGTGTCAGGTGCAGATCACAGTGTCAAAAGCTGCATTCTAGGATGTAGCCCTCAGACATCACCATGTCCTTGGACCAGCAACACACATCCATACATGTGGTAGAACATATATTAGTACAACACAATGTGCACCATGACCAGTGGTCTGTACCTAGCTCTACAGCAACTGTGCAGACTACCCATGTACTGACATAGTTGCATCACGTGTTGTGCCATCCAATGATACCACTGTTCATAACCAAGTCGGCTGTACACATAACAGAGGCCCTGGGTCATATACAGCAGTAACAGATGACTGATGCTGTACACCAGTAAACACTCTCATGTTTGGATATGACATACATGTACTTGCCTTGGATATGCACATGCCACATACACACACAACACATATGTACATAGCATAGCTGTTGCTGTCCTTTGTGCAAACAGGTGGCTGCAGCAATTACACACATGCACATGGAAGGTAGGTCCATGGCTGTTGAATGCTAACAGTACATAAATTGTGATATCAATGTTGACTGAGTTAACATTCCCTCTGTACTGGTTACCCATGACAACTATCATATCATACAACAGTCCATGTGTCATGTATGTCATCACACATGTCCACCAACTGCAATACCGACAAACATGGCTAAATGACAGGAATGTAGGACCGAGACACATGTACATGCAGTGGTGTGCGTTCAGCTACCATGCGTGTGCAGTAGCTAATGTTTGCAGGTGATCTGTGTCTTACTACAAGATGCAGTTGCAATGCAGCCCCAACATTGCCAACTGTATATGGTAATATACTGATGGTACGGTAAGATGTACATTAGGTATGGACGGATGTGTGGACATAAAGTGGTGGGCCATCTTTGCAGATGGATGTTTGCAGAAGACAGCTCACAAGTGTGTCACAAGCCGTCCTACCATAACATGTGCAAACACTAAGCTATGTTTCTGTTAATTGAAGGGGAAGACATACAACCTACACAGTGGTCAGGTTGTCACTGACTGTAAATCACTTGACACCTGTAACACTTAGGACCTCCCGTGTGCATATATCAGCACAATTGCCAAAGGTAGCGTTGGTACACATTGTAATGTGGGATGCTGCATGTCTGTCATATGTATCATAAGATAGCAGGTGTTTGATTCACAGTACTGCCATGTGTGTTTGCATGTGTGTCCATATATGCCACGTATGATGGGGAATACATCCCAATTGTTAATCACACCCCTGTACACTGTTGTAGAGATCTGTACATACTGCAGTGTAGAAAGCAAGACATAGGTAGGGATGGAGTGTGTATCACACACATGTGAGCTATCTGTATGTGCATGACATAGGTGCATTCAATTGTGGACTCCACAGTGTGTGTGTGTGTGTGTGTGTGTGTGTGTGTGTGTGTGTGTGTGTGTGTGTGTGTGTGTGTGTGTGTGTGTGTGTGTGTGTATGTATGTATATATGGCTGTCTGGTCCATGGAGTGAGGATGTATGTTGCCATAGTGAACAGATAGGACCCCTAACCCCTCCAGGTGATGCAATTTACTACCCTGTTGATGCCATCGATCTTACTAACTACCTGTACATGTTCATTCTCTGTGTCGCGTCATGTGGGTGCACAGTACTGTAATGGTGATTACCACATAGGCAGGGGTCCTCAACTCAACACTATCAAGTGTGTGTTTGTGTTACAGTGTCATTGACCCCGTGAGTGTGTGCGTGTTACTGTGTGTCTGAATACATGTGTGCGAATACCTGTGTGTGTGTGTGTATGTGTGTGTGTGTGTGTGTGTGTGTGTGTGTGTGTGTGTGTGTGTGTGTGTGTGTAGTTGTGTGTTCTCATCCTGTAATGTGAATGTGTATTACTGCTACACATTGAGACCTCAAGCTATCAACTGGCTTTGACCCTTGTCATCAGCTAGACTGCTATGTAAACTCCCCGCCCCATGCAACTGTACCTGTGATGTCACCCGGTATGGATGTCACGTCTCTAGCCACTGTAGCTTAGTACACAGCTCCCATGCTCCTGGATCAGTAGATGTGTAGACATCTTTGGAATGTCAGCCTTTCTAACTGTGAGGCTGAAGCTACGTATAGCATGCTGGTATTGCCATACATACCTGTGAGTAGTCCACATTTACACATGGGAAACTGCAAACACTGGCACTCAACGGCACATGCAATTAGACCTGAAGGAGGGAAGCAGGACATCATTACCAACATGCTGTTACTGTTGCTACCAAGACACATACTGTGAACAGAAAACAATGCATTCTAAACCTGTACTACATGGTATGTCTGCTCCGTGTCAACAGTACACAACAATTGTAATCTACACTTATCTCCCTATTCTGTTCACCCTGTGCATCAGACCTTATGAGCATATCCCTGCACTGATGGTGTGGATGACTGGGATGCGGCACAGGCATCATCATATGCACAGGGTGATGATGTTTGCCAGGGGCCTAGGCTGCACCAGTGGATGACATCATGTGTGTGGGTTAGGGCCTGTGATCTAATTGGCCATGTGTGGTTGTTATGCATGTGAGTGTTACGGTGCCCTACAGATGTTTCTGGTGTGTGCGTGTATGTGTACACACAGTTTTGCCATGTGTCTGGCCTACACAGGGGTATTATTGACAGCTCCAGACAGTACAGACCAGGTTTTACAGCTCACGGTGTCTGGCCACGGCCATATGACTTGTGCCTGCCAGGAGTCGCACATGCACTACCAGGCAGAGGTGCAGAGTGGGTACTGTCCGATGACATATGTCCACTGGAACCGTGTCCCCATTGGGACCATCAAGGGCCACGTGCATGTGGCCTGCTGTGTTCTGGTGTGGACAGCGCAGTACCAGTTGCACTGCTGCTGCTACCACCACTATGGGAGTGGACATGTGAGGTAGCTCGTTCACATAGACCTGCACCAGGTGACATAGCTGGCCTATGTCTACATTCCCTATACCTAACTCCTACCAGATGTTCCAGCACAGACAGATTGTCATGCCATGGTCATGGATTCCAACCATGTCACCCAATCGTCTGTACAAAACCTCAGCAATCTGCTGTTGAACATTTGCCAGTGCCTGGATGTTGTCGTTTAAAGAATGGATAGCAGCCCTCTGAAGCCTCTGCCCTTCTCTGTTCTGCCATTCAGCATGTGCCTGTGCCACCATTACAGTCTGAAACATGCATCTGGTGACACCAGCTGCTGTGCTCTGTCCTGCAGGGGCATGTCGGCCAGAGGTCCTCCTATGAGCAGCACCGGCCACATGCCTGTGTGGCCCATCTCCAGTCATTTGCCTGACACCATGGTGTGAATACACACCTTCCATAGCCACCACACTTTCCTGTTCCAAGCTACCACACACTAACTGTCCTTCCTCTATGGCCACTGGTGATGGGGCATGTGTTGGCATGAGATCTGTGTGCGGGGATGGGGGGGATATAGGTGGAATGGCAACCAATGGCACAGATTCAGCCCCTGACAACCATGCCTGTGCCTCAAGCATATGTTCATCATCTCTGCTAGAGTCTGTGGGGACACTAACATCAGATGGACCGCAGGAGGGTAATGCACCTACATCACCTGTGAAGGCAAACAAAGACACTACATTATGATATAGACACACACACATTCACATACACACACACACACACACACACACACACACACACACACACACACACACACACACACATACACACACACACACCATGCATAAGATTTGACAGAAGGCATGCAACATGCATGTGATACAGCAGACGGCATGCGGCTCAGACAATAATAGTGGTAGTTATACATCCCTGGGTTGCACACAACAGCAAGCATGTGTCATAGCAGAAGCCATGCATTTCACACAATCATGGTAGTAAGCATGCATCCTTGTGTTACACCATGTAGACCAGCACAGGTTAACAGTACACATGGCTGATGTGTGGCATATGACCTTGACATTAACATGTAGTATGATATGCAATCTGCAGATGTGTGCATTGGCATGCATACATGTTTGACACAATGGTGTCCTGTCACATATACAGTGGTGTAATGATGTCACATTGCAGTGTTGTCTGTCTGCTCTACAGATAAAATGCACTTTTAGCAGATGTGCATGAGCATTGAAGGGTATTGTGAGGCATCTATATTGCTATACAGTGTGAAGTACAGACACAGTGCCATTGCATGGAATCATGAGGTGCCTCTATTGCTATACAATGTGGATTGCACACACAGTGCATAGCCATGACTGTGCATACATATGTATACTGTGGACTGTGACCCACGTCGCTGAAGTGCATACACAGTAAACCATGATGTGGAATGTGTGACACAAGTCACCGAAGGACATACGGATGACACCCCTGCATATCTGCAAACATATTTTATCTGCCTGGCAACTATGTACACACACGGCAGACTTGTCAATACACCATGTCCCACATGACATTTGTGTACCACACACATGAGGTGCACCACTGACAGTGATTTCCAACAGCAGCAAGGGAAATGTACTGTATCTGTGGCCTGATGTGGTTGTCTGTGTATGTATGTGGATGCTGTACAGGTGACTACTATCATGCTGTGACACAGTCATGATGTTCAACACATCTTATGTGGTCGAATGAAGTTACACCTCCACAAGCTGTGCACAGGCTTGTAGGATGTCCAGTGTTCCATATCTGCAATAGAACCATTCATCAAAGGCTATAATTGGACCATGTGTAGCCAATGTACAACAGGGTGTACACACAAACACATCACATCTACTGTGTGTTGCTACATGTCTCTGGCCATCCTCCGTGGCCATGTGTGAACATGTGTTGGCCAAACGGTTGTAATGGCCGTCTCACATGTCTGTGTTGTCCCATATGACATACACCCATAGATGTCATATACTCCACTGTCCACAGGGTTATGCAGACAAAGGGTTGTATGTTTGGTATGTGGGGGATGTTTTATGGGATAGTGAGACAATATTGCAGCCAGACCACTACATGTCATGGACATGTCAGATGGCACATCACAATGTGTGCACTCATAGCAGGGGCATAATCCACAATGGTGAATCCTGTGGGCTGCCCATACTCCAACTCACTGTGTAGTACTGTTTGTGTACCCCACATGTGTAGTTCTGATATATAGTACATGTTCCTACATTGAACAACACCTCCACTGTTGTATGCACAGCTGTCCACTCATCTTGCAATGACAGTTTCTGAGATTTCATGTCGGTGTTTCACTTAGTTTGTAAGTATTGCACATGGGAAGCCAGTGTGATGGATTGCAGATGCGACCTGTATATTGTGACCGGACCATACATTATGTGTACATCTGTTAACTGGCCACATGGAGAATAGATCTGTGCATTAACATGCCTGATACTTATAACTGTCTCACCTGCAACAGCCTGCTGTCTCTGCGGAATGCTAGAGGTACCTATATAGGGGTGACACAGCAGTATGATCATTATCCATGCCTGTATGACAGCTACAGGGTGCAATGTGCATGTTAACACATTCACCAGTATAATAGGATATACTATGGAGTATGCACATGTGTGCATACACAGAGTAGCATACTATAGTATGCGGCATGTGCGTATACATGCCTTGCATATGATGTTACATTACATATTGTACAGTGACACATGCAACTATATGGGATATAATAGTTATATGTGCAGTAGTGACTTACCAGGCAACTCCAGGCTCGGTGGTTGAGAGACACCTACCTCCACGATGGCAGCTAAGGTTTGTGGATGCTGTTCTGACGGTGTCCCCAGGTTGGCCAGTAGCTTCCGCGGTATGTGTGAGTAGGGGCTGGGTTGGTGGCCCACCACCTGTTGCACCTTGTTCCTTGGCGATTGCATTTGCATGCTGTTTCGCACGTCTGATGAGGTCCGTGCAGTGTCTGCGCACCTACTGCTATGTGCAGTTATGGCCACCCACATCATTAAACCTCCTGCGAAGTTCCTGCCACAGGTCATCCCACTGCTGTGCATCCTGTGGCACATGGCTAAACAGGACATCATAGTTGTCTTGGAGGTAAGGTATAAGGGCCTCATCCTCCAAGCGGATATAGGCTGGGAGCCTTGCTCGTGGCATATCTGGAAGACATAATGATGGAGACAGGTCACAGTATCTCAGAGATGCACAGAGATACAGCTGAACATACATGTGTATCACATTTATTATGTATAAATAGTTGTCTTTGCAAATCTTCATGATACTGACACCACTGACATGTTTGTGTCACACACATGTGACACCCAATGTGGATTGGATATTAATCACTATATATGTGTGTCACCTGATTACATTGCTCATACTCCATGTGGATGCTGTCTTGATGTGGGCATGTCTGTTTGCCTGTACTGGTGTTCTTACCTATCAGCACATGCCTGGATGTGTCCACATTAATGCTGTCAACCTTGATGCTGTGTATATGTCACATATCAACACATAAACTGCGTTAACAGACATGACCTGTGACAATGCAGACATTCACATGGAAGCCTTTACATGCATGTGTTTTGCCAAATACATTTACATGGCACTGTACAGCAGTTCAACATCCTGCCATGTATTGCCTGTGTTGCATATATGATACACATGGGACACTGGCTAGCCAGATGGTATTTGCAGGGATGATGATCAACTATAGCATGTACTGCCAAGGTCATGTAGTAGTCTGTATGCCCCGGGCCATGTATGAGCGTAGGATGTAAGGTTACCTAACTGTAGCTGACAGCCATGCTTCCCACGCCAGGTGAAGCAGTGCCACATAACTGATCCAGATGGTTAATGATACATCTACCATGTGGTCATCACACCATGTCTGACAGAGGTGGAATGTGCAGCTTTGCTGGACAGGATTGCATAGTATGGCAGGAGTATGTAATGTGTATGGCACAAGGATCTGTCCAGCATGTGGCGATCCTTGTACTAGGAAGGTGGATGTCCATGACGTATGTATTTCAGATCAGGATATGTATGTGTAGCATGTCCAACATCACAGTGTTGGACATGTCTTTATGCAGGGTAGGCATCATGATACATAGTGGCGATGAGGATTGTGAAGGCTGGTGTCACCCATCCAAACATGGGCAATACCCCTTAAAGGTGATATGTGATCCGATATTGGTCACTTGAGTGATGAGTATGGCTGTACAATGATCTCCATGTTCATGGATGGCACCCTGTCATGACTAGGGTTGCCTCTTATGACTACCTAATAGGCTTGGTGATGTCACTAGCTCAGGGAGGCAAACTGCACAGCACCATCCCTTACACACACTGTCCATTATGTTGACCACTGCCTAGGTGGTAGTTCATGGGTACAGGGTTATTAACCTAGCAGTGACAATGCAATATGCAGCTGTCAGATTGTGCACATATGTCACACACCTCACCCACAAAGCCCATTCTGTATGTTGTCCACAACACTGAGTCAGCTATTGCTCCTAGGTCATAGCCATTCACATACATACATAGGCAGATGCCTCCCATTTGTCTGTGTGGTATGGGCTACAATGAGGGGGAGTACAACAAATTAACCCTGTTTTACTGTAACTGCCACTGGTGTGATATGCACATATTACTCAGACACCTTTTGTAGTGTTGGTTCTGTCAACAGTATACTGGCAGAACACTCCTGTGACATACAAAGGAACATCTAGTATACTGAGTGTAGATGGAACACAGTATGGGTGATGATATCCTTTGACCTGTCACAGGTATGATATGCAGTGTGAAATCATCCGTACTGTCATCTACATCTGTACCACTAACAACATATACGTTGATTAAGGTTCATGGACTTCCAGACCAGACTCAGCAGGGTAGTAGTGCAGTGCCTCCCATTATGAGTGGTGTCTCCACTTTGTGGGTTGTGATAACTGTTGGTGTGCACCATTCAGTGTTTTCATAGACTGACATGAAGCTATGTTTCACATGATGTGTATGTGTAGAGCAAACTGTTTTGTCATATGTGTATGATACAACCAGGGATGTGGACAGGTCCCATGCAGCCTGAGTGCACCTTGTGCCATCATAGTGATGGTTACAGGGGCTCTGTAGTGTTCATGGATATGTGATTGTGTACCTGTTGGGGAGGGCAGTGTGATTATGTTATCCAACACTTTATCTGTATTGCTTATTCATGCTCAGCACTTGTTCAGAACATGTAAGCACTTCATGACCTACTAATTACTATAGCACTCAATCCTCCTCATTACCTACAGGTAGACACTGTTTGTACTTACATTTCCCACTTGCTTAGAGTAAAACAGCTCTTGTACACACTTTCCTCACATATCTAGTGGGAAATAGTTAAATATTCAGGCATGTCTAAGTGTCAATTCCCAGTGTTATCGCCTGTCTATATGATGAATGTGGGCATCATGAAGCAATATAGAAATTGTCTCATGTACACAGTCAATACTCCCCTCCTAACATACAACACTACAACCTGTGGGAGATGCACATATATAGCCATGCTGGAGGTAAAGCTCTCTCCAACCCAGACTGAACCTGACAATCATGTGGGGATGTTAAACGTTTGCACCACACCACATTCATCACATAGTCTCACTAGATCTCCACCACCACAGGCCACACATAGTAAGACTACAACATTTGCAGAGCCTCTCAATACTACTCTGTCTAGGCAACAGAGAACTCCAAAGCAGAAATGCAGGCAGCCCCCATCACCCAACACAACACCAATTACTTATAGCCCGCAGACTCAGTGTGCCCATCAACCACAGCCAATAGGGTGACGTACCCAACACACTAGTCATAGGTGACTCTATAGGTGGTCATACTGATGTCCCACTCAGCAGGCTACACAAGGTGATAGTTACCGTTAGCTACCCGTCGGGTAACAGGATTCGCAACATAACCTATGCACTCAGGTCACCCTTCAACAGGTACAATATGACTGTGTCATTCTCCATGTTAGTGTGAATGCCTTGAGATGTACCTTACTGGACTACATGTAAAGAGAAATGGAATAGCTCTTCAATCTTGTAGCCCAGGCAGGTATCGCCCTAGCCTTGAGAAGCATTCTGCCATCTTCCAGACTGATAACATAGTACAAGGACTGAATTATTTACTTCAACAATTGGCTATGCTTCTGGTGTCATTCCAAGGGTATCCAGTGTCTGTCTGCTTTGAATGACATGGTCGACAGAACATGATGTTTTGGTACAGATGGCCTGCACCTGTCAGCCCTGGGATTACGGATAATGGCTAAGGCTTTTGCTACTCCTATAGTGCCTATTTTAGGCATGGTTCAAATAACATTTTCACCACTATAACAGGAACAGGCAAGCAAAACCTGAGGGTAATGCTATTCAATGCTTGACATCTTCAACTCAAATGCACTCACCCAAGGCACTCCTTGTAATGGACCACTTCGATATCTGTGCAGTCACTGGGACCTGCTTCTAGGCTCCTGAGAGCATCCCTGCACTACCAGGCTATTACTCATACCACATCTTTCAGTCATGTAACCAGAACCGGAACACCCACAGTGGAGGTGTGTCCATATTTCCCAAGGATATCCACACCTCCAGGCTGGTTGCTTAGCACAATGCATCAAAGGTAATCCAAGTGCAAATAACTCTGGCCATAACTGCTATACAAATTGTAGCTTGCTACAGATTCCACACCATACCCCATGGTTAACGGTCCTCACTTCTTGGTGTACTGGAAAGTAGGGTTCAAACAGGCACTATTGATGTGCGACTGACACTACCCCACCATTAACTACGATACCTACTCATGTACTGACACATTAGGCCAATGCTTTCTGGGATTCATAACCTCCAATCGCCTGGATCAACCTATCCACACCACCACCAGGGCCAACAATATCCTAGACCTGGTCATTATCAACATGTGTGACTGGTGTTCCACACCTGAGGTTATCTCCTCGTTGGTCAGATCTGAATGTATGCTAATCACCCTTGTTATCCACATCCAGGCACCACACCCTTCATGGAAAACACAGTACAATATTTCTACAAAGCCAACTTCAGGCTTCTTATGACAGCAGTAGTAAACGTCATGACACCCATGCAGATGGACAATACAGTTACAACAGCTGAATCATACACAACTGCACTTAATTAGCACTTACACGACTGCATGGATCATGCTATCCCAAACAGAACCATGACGGTACCCACCAGAAAATGGACGCCACTCTGGTGGTCCACTGTCATGGACATAATGTACAACAAAAGTAGGAGACTGTTGCAAAGTAGAGTACAATCCTATGAGTGGAGGAGCTCCTTGGTCAGCCTCAGTAGGAATCTGAGATCCCTTATCACATCCTCCAAAGCTAGCTGTGTAAACATTACCATGACTAATTCCAAGGACTACCACAAAGCGTTCTAGAGGTATGTCACTACTCTCAATGGCGATACCCACATCTGCTCTGACATACAGCAGTTAGGCATGAACATTACAGAACCGACTGATATTGGCAACATCCTGGCAGATAGGTTCAGTGCTAACTTTACACCGCTCTCACACCCTAAAGGGCCCATATCTATACAGGAACAATGCAGAGTCCCTGTGATCACAACTACACAGTTCAAAGCTGTACTTTCTAAAGCCAGGAACACAGCATCCATGTGACGTACAATATTCCAGGCTGCAATTTCCACGAACTTCAGAACAGAATGACTCCCCACTTTGGCACCATATTCACTAATAGCCTTGCATCAGGCATTGTGTCCTCTGAATGGCACACAGCAACATTTATCACACTCCACAAAGGTGGCACCACAATGGACCAGGGGAACTATTGCCCTATATGCCTGACTAGACTGTTCTGCAAGGCTATGAAGCACATCTTCATGGATCTCATTCACAGATACATTGGTGGCCTCTAAACCTTTGATCCCACCCAGTTTGGATTTGTTAGGGCCAGACCATGCCTCTTATACCTGGTGGAGTCCTTTGAGACAGTTACCAAGGCAGTAGATGAGAGTAAGGAGGTCCACACAGCCTACCATGACCTCTCAAAGGCTTTCAACACCATTCCCCATTCTGGTATTATCAACATACACATCCACCTGCACATCAAACCCTACTTCATGAGATGTTATGCAAAGTGGTTCATGGACAGAACCCACACAGTGAGGGTAGCATACCCTAGTTCCTACTGTAAATCAGTTACAATTGGCATCCTCAGTCCTCGGTCAGAGGGCCCCTCATGTTCGGTATACGCTTCTCTGAGGTACAGGCTAGCACAGGAGGACTTACCCTGAATAGGTTTGCAGATGACTGCAAACTAGGGGCCATGATTGATTCACCAGCTGATACAGACTCCCTCCATAAGGGTGTCACTAGGACGGATACCTGGTGTCAATAACATGGCCTCAAGCTGCATGCCACAAGGTGCATAGACATCCCCTTTGGATTACACCAATCACCCACAGACTATCACATAGGTGGTAGTCCCCTACATACATAAGACATAATAAGGGATCTTAGAACCCAAGTAGATAGCATCCACTCCTTTGATAACCATATTGCCAAGGTGGTGTGGATATCCTTCTACGTGGCCACCCTAATCTCTAATGGGTTTGTAGCCAGAACAAAGGCAGCCATTGTGCCTCTCTACTCATGACTTATGAAATACATTAAAGGGTACAACATCCCATTTGGGATGTACCTTACGAGACAACAGCAACAGCTTTAAATACCACAACATTACCACACCAAGAGGAATACTGACCTCCGAAGGATGACGTATGCAGCCCAACTACAGAAACCCCAACTGTACTCATTTGCAAACCACATACTCAGAGGTGATCTCTGCTGAACATACAAGGACCATGTCCAAAACAATATTTATGGATATGCTCCACATAAGCAAAAGCCACTGAGAGCCACATGCTCTGGGATATGTACCTAAATGCAACAATGACTAGGACGTGCTGGAGGGATACATTCCTGACCCAGACACTCACCATGCTTTGGAACATGATTCCTATGTACATCAGGCAGGGACCCTCACTAGCACTCTTCAAGAGATAACTCGATGGGTTGATGGGAGACAGACATGTACACCAGGGATCACTGCAGTGGCTCTGCTGTACAGAGGCACAGGAAACGAATGGCTCTGCTGTTCACAGGCACAGGACACTAACCTAGGGAGGTGCCGCAAGTGAAAACACTGTAGTTAGGCTTACGAACGGCCTTGGCCAGACAGCATAGTACCTAACTATGAACCTATTAAGCTATTCCATGTCCTTTGTGCATGGATAATTGACTAGCTCTTCCATTTCAATTAGCTATCATGCTGATACACTGTCTGGTGACTACAAGTCATATGTATCCTGTTATTGTGTATTGTACATGCCAATAGACATACCTGATATTTGCATAACATAACAGTAATGCTATGTAAAATGTTAAACATATCTACCTACAATACTGTACATTTCACATTTTTGCCACAATATCCCGCAATGCAAATCATAATTGCACAGCAGGACCACCTTAGACATATTATTCTCAGTTATACGCCCATACATATGCCTACTGTTACAGTATATCAACATATACTAACCCCTGTTATGGCACGTACTTGTTGGACAAACCCTGCCACTGACAGCGGCTGGAGTGGAATTGTTGTGTTTAAAGTCCTTATGTAGCATCCCTTGTGGTGATTACCTTGTGGCCCACAGCAGTACACACAATTTCTACGAGCTCAACAATACATCACTACATAATACCTTTTCTCACTATATGCATTGCGTACACTTTAATTAATACAGAACAGGTACTACATACACTAACATATTGAGTGTTCTACATACCTTATTAGTATCCTGAGTTGATGATAATATAAGTCCTATTCATTTTCAGATTTAACGGTTTTCTCGTATGTACATATGGTGTGAATGTATGACAAGCCATCCTTTTATACATAGATACTGGTATCATGTGTAACATGTGGTATCCTGCCACCAATTGGTGTTCCGGAGTAGATGATTGCATGCACATCAGCTGTGCAGCTACTCCATTAGCCAATTACATGGCAACAGTGGGATATAATTGAATACTCCACTTGGGCATTGTCCCTTTGCCCTACCTTCGAGGAAGATGGCCTGGATGTGTTGTTTCTGATGAATTGCAACAGCTATATGGAGACACACAGAGATATATTAACTTCATGGCCCCCGTGGATTGTGTGTAATGGCTAGAGGATGTAGTTCTACATGTGAGTGTAGCCGTTATATCAGCAGGCTGATACGGGATTATTGCAACCAAACCCTGTAACATCGGCGTCTGTTCCATTGTACAACAGCAACAATTTCACATAGGGCCATTATTGTGTGTCTCTCACAAGGTATGTTAAGGCTTCTGTAGAGTGAGTGGATGTTTGTGATGTTATTACAGTCTGTATTGCAATCGTTTCGGGTGTGGGGGAGATGTAGGTGGGTGTACATAACAGATGAAGGTGTGTAGGAACTACATTTATACATAATCCATATGTGTGTGAGGGCTCCTTCCCTAATTGTAGACCTATCATTTAGTAGACTCATACTATGGTTATTGCAGGCTTATTCATTAAGCCATTGTTAATTGGTTCCTGTACAGCATGCAGGTGATGTTGGTCCTTCAATCCCTTCGGAAATACATCGGTATGTAATAAAATTTTGCTACATGAAAGTTGTCTAGTGTATTTCTGTCACAGATATTTGCACTCATTGGAGTTGTGTTGGTGACTGAACCTCTTTGGCTTGGGTTGCCACCTTTTCAAATGGCCATAGTGGGACATTTGCAGGATACACATCAGATTTTAGAGGCCGACACATACCCACAGTCAGTACAAAGTATAGAACTTTACATATATGCCTATATAAAAGCTTATATTCTTGTAGTGGTTTACTCGCTTATCCTGTTTCTTGTTACATGTAGGTATTTTCGATACAGGTGTCTATTTTATGCAACAATTACATTAAATATGGAACATGTCAAATGTCTCAAGATTGTAGGACATTAGTATTTGTACTCATTTTGGTCAGGACACTACCTCACATAGAGAGACTGCCCCTCGCAAGGTGGGACAGGTGGTAACCCTATCTTTGGCTCATGTCCATAGCACATATTTGTAATAGTGTATAGACATATATGCTTCCATATCCTTTGTTCATAACGTTCGGTCATGGCGGAATGTGTGATTGCTATGGTCCATGTTATGCACATATTTGAAGACTTCAACCGTTGTATACGGCATACCCATGGATTCAGGAATGCACACACTTTCAACAACCACATTACCGTTCCCAGACTCCCAAACCTCACAATACCGAACACTCAAACTCGCGACAGTCAAACTCCCGGAACTAACACAAACACAGAACACGCACATGCACACACTGCTACCCATTACAATCAAACAAACCATCCTACACTACATATGGCCAGGTGGCCATGCCCCCATACACACCCCATGTGGGTGGCTGTGCCCCCCACACCACACCTACTGTAATAATCTGCCTCCGAGATAGCACAAACAGACACATGAAGCAAACCCACACACACACATTACAGTTCCATGGAAATGCACACCAAACTCAGAACACACACTTACACACACTACAGCAATCAGAAACACACTTAAACACAGTACCTACCTGGACCGCATCACCAGAAGCACTAACTAAATGTCCCTTAACATCGTGATAATAGTACTCCCGGTTCTAATGTTATGGTACTGTGGTCTTTCGGTCTTTAAGGCTCGTGATTACATGTGTCGGTATGTAAAGCATTCGGTATTTGGTAGTATCCTGTTTATATGTACCTCCATAGTTGTGTAGATGTTGTTAACCTATCTATATATTTGGATATATATATATATATATATATATATATATATATATATATATATATATATATGTATATCGACATATATCTCTCTATCACCCTTTCTCTCTCTATATTTTATATATATATGTATATATATATATATATATATATATATATATATATATATATATATAGAAAGAGAGAGAGAACACACCTTTTGTTGGGTACATGGCAGTGTATAATATTTCCTGAACTCCGCCCTTTTGTGTTTTAACCCGTCATAATACACACCTGCCGTTGGTACATCTCAGGTAGCTTAGTGGTAGGTGATTGTATACATGGTTGCGTGTTCTACTCCTGGCAGTGGTCGTTTTACCTGTCAGAGGAGGCACTATTAGTACAATGGTAAATAACGCACATTTCAGTGGTTCTGGGCAGCTTTGCCTGTGATCTGCATGATATTCAGCAAAGGTTAGACCTGTGTTGCGCATATCCGTGTAGTCATGTTTAAACAATGCTTACCGGCACTTACCTGAGCAATAACCCGCTAACATGTGCTTAAACGTGTTCCAATGACCTGCATCTAACATCCATTATTCGGGACATCAGAATTACGTAACAGCCCTTGCAGGTCGTGGAACCGGGAACATGCACAAGATAGTCAGTGGCTTTACCACTGGGACATCTGGGATATGTACAAGTGTTATGGTGTTTAGTATGTGGACTGTACTATGGCTGTTCCTCCATACTGCAAACAAATGTGTAACTCAGTTAGTTTACATATGGGTGATACCTATTAATTTTATGTCCAAGTGATGCTTAATGGATGTGCTCCAGCTATGGGAATCCATGTCACATTGAGCCACACACCGTAATGTGCTACACCTTGCCACAACCATAACTGGAGAATGCTGGGGTGACAGATACCTGTCATGGGTACTCCCCATGCTTTGAAACTACATCCCTGATTACATTATATGGAGCCCCCTCATGGGGATTCCTTGCAGAGTGGGTGGGGAACAGTGGTTACATCCCAGGGATCCCGCAATTGGCTCTGCTCCACAGAGGGACAGTTAATCAATGGGGTGGTGACAGCAGACACATTTTGGCTAGGCTTATGAATGGCCTCTGATAATTAGGCATGTACTTACAGATGTACCTAGGAGCCTATACATACAGTATCAACACATGCTGTTAGCTTAATTTACTGTTCAGGTGTTGACTTACCTTGTACCAATAGCTGTTGTGTGTGCAATAGCTGAGGTCTGCCTATGTAGGTTGCACACAGTAGACCACCTATACATGACAATTTACAGATGGTCATGTGTGTGTGCCATCCATTTTACTGTGTGTGCAGGTGAAGAAGTGTGTCAGTCCATAGGGGCCTACACTGTCAGTGTGTGTGCTATACGTTCCCTCTTTGCCAAGGCATGGGCATATTGGGCACACCTCTGTCTGCCTACTGGGGCTGGCACAGGGTGTTCGTGGTCTGAATCCCTCTGTGCCTGTGGTGCCCTTGGCAACTGTGGTGGACTGTGAGGGCCTTCACCATTATGTCCCTGTTGCAGCTGTTTCCACAGGATCATATTATGTAGCATGGCACATACTATGAAGATGTGGGCACACATGCCTGGAGAGTACTGCAAGGCTCCACAAGATATGTCCAAGCAACGGAACCGTGATTTCAGCATCCCAAACACACACTCTATGATGATTCTGGTTTGTGCGTGTGCCTCATTATGGCATTCTTGCATGGGTGTGTGTGTATTTCTGATGGGAGTCATCATCCACGGCTCCAGTGCATAGCCAGCATCCCCCACAAGGTGGCCATATTGGATGTCCCCCCCTGACAAATACCTGGTACAGCTGTGAGGCATGCTAGATGTGGGAGTTGTGGTAGCTTCCAGAGCTGCCAGCACACACATCCATGGTAATGCCCTGGGCATTGCACATGACCTGGCAGTTGATGGAGTGGTATCCCTTGTGGTTTATGTAGTGCTTACCATGATCACCGGGTGGTGACTTGATATGTATATGCGTGCAGTCTATTGCACCCAGTACCTCTGGGTAGTCTGCCACATGGTGGAAGAGGCGCATATTGCTGGCCAACTCCTCTTGAGTTCGGGGGAAGTATATATGCTCATTGGTATGTGGTAACATGGCATCCAGGAACTGGTGGAGTACCCTGGATGCTGATGCCTGTGAGATCCCCATGATATCTCCAGTTGGCCTTTGAAAAGTACCTGTGGCTAGTATTCTCAAGCTTACACATACCTTCATGTCCACTGGGATGGGTTCCCCCTCTGTTGTTTCTGGCTCTGGGGCATGGCCGGCACAGCTCAATGATTTGCTGTATGATGTCCCTGTCCACCCTGTAACCCTCTACTATCTCCAGATCATCTAGCCCCTGGTAGGTTACCCTTGGTCTGAACACTCTTCTCCTCCTCCGGTGCCTGAGGTGGTTGTCAGCATCATCCTCCACACCACCTTCAGTCTCTAACACATGCTGATGAATCACAGCTATGGCAGCTCCCAACGTGTACATTGTAAAAGTTCCCCGTCTGTTTACACCGATGGTGCAGTGTTTGGGAATACACGAGTGTGTGTGAGGTGCCTTCACACTTTATACTATTGTTCTTTAGAAGCTGATGATGTCATAGGGTGTGTATGTACAATCTGAGCTGCAGGGTATCATGTGTTTTACCGCGGGTACTGCTATTGTGGTGCCTTTGGTGTTGAATTACATTTAGCTGCCATGGATCACCTCTTGCCCTTGCCTTCACTTTTCAAACTGATTCCCCTCCCATTGTCAGGCATGCATCCAGCAGCCTGCTTTCTTGTTTTGTACTTTCCCAACCCAGGATTGTGTTGTGAAATGTGTTCTATAGCTGATCTACTGCAGGTTTGCTTTGTTCTGCTGTGACAGTTCTCTTTTCTCTGCAATCCGGCACCTCCCCTGTCCTATTCTGCAGGTTGCTACTAGCAGCCTTGTTAGCTACCATCAATGGCCCACTGTGAGTTAATAGGTGTTAATTACTCAGTTGTACTCCAATTACCCTACTGCGGCATTTCCTTATTGTCTTCCCATAACCTTCCTGTTTCAGCTGTGGTGTGCACCACACGCAGCTGTTTACCGGGTTTTGAGCATGTTGTCATCCGTGTACTCTTGCGCTTTCAGTCACCTTGTGTGCTCTCAGCCAAGCAAAGCTATGGCTACATCCACACCCCTACTGTGTGGCTTTGCTTAGCAATGGGCACCCCAGATTAGCAATGCTCCAATGTGCTTACAGCTACGGTGGCACACCCCTCTGCTGATGTCATGTATATCTCCAGGCCACTCCTTGGTATTGTACTGCTGCGCCTTGTGGTACATCCTTATGCCGGCGGGACATTTGCTATTCAGTATTACTTGCCTCATTTGCATGGCAATGACTACTAATTCATAGTTACCATGCTGAACACTGTCACCAACCCTTAGCAACCCTTGCGCCTTGGTTGTGGTGTAGCATGCATACCATTGCCTATTATGGCGAAATCATGATTTCTGCCCTGCGGTTGTACTTTCCGTTAGTGTGGCCATGACATTAAATGCTATTTTTTATGTGTTGTGCATGTTTTTTTATGCCATTGGCTGCATATTTAGCCATTGGCATATGTTAATTTTGTAATACGTAAGTTTGGTCCGCTTTCATGGCTCCGATGTTCTGTTTGGAAAATTGTAAACCATTTTTTTTTGGTTTACATTTCTGTATGCTTACGCTATGCCTGCACCACTTCATGAATCGCTATGTACTTTTACTTGCATGCTGCACTACTGCGCATGGGGTGATTAGCATACATGTGCCGAGAGCTGCGCAGATCTGGCGTGCTTGGTAGTGCATGTGGAATTGGATCGTACCCGAATTGCTCAGCGGCCATATTTGGCATTAGACCACCTACGCTATGCCTGTGCCTGGCGCAAGCTTCATGAATCCCGGGGTCTGTCTAAAAATGTGCTATGGAAACAGCAAAGCCTTTAGTCAGTATGCAGAAGCCATAGCATGAGGGGTGCAGGCTATCCTAGGTGAAGCAAGGTGGAGAGTCAGTCATATTGATCCATGCTGACATATACTGGGTCCCCCCGAAATAACACAAACTGCTAAGCCAATTATTGAAGCCTGTCATCTTTTCTTTATATATAGGTATTATTCTGGGTAAAGGAAGGATTCCACTCGGGATCAGTGTCTCACCTGCACTGGGCATAATGCATGTTAAGAATCAACACATCTCTCTGCACAGCCCTTGGGCTGTGTGTCTCAAGACATTCACACCAGCATAGACTATCATAAGGCCATAATCATATTTGTCCAATGAAAGGGAGTTTAGAGCTCTTATGACATTGTAGATCCTGGAGGTATTAGGCAGATTGAAGTTTACATCCTGGTGATCCTCTACTATATCTGAGCATGGTGCTGATATGGTGGGAGTTGTCTGCTGACACCTGGCCTTTCTAATCCTAGGAGGCTTTGATATTTACTTTTTTATACTTCAGCAGGATTCAGTCTAGGTCTCTCCTTTATATAGGAAAATAATTTACCTAGCTGTTTTTTGGTTTAAAGTATTTATTTCAGTACTGCAGTTGTGATCTCTATAAGGAACTCCATAAGTGCAATACTCGGAAGGACGCTGTTCCTGCATATGGTTTGTTGAAATCTAAGAAATGCTGCCTAAGTTATTGTTCAAAAGCTTTAATGACAATTTTGTACTTACAGATGAATGCTTTGCTATTTGGATACTGCTCTTGTATATCATTGTTTTGTTTTAATGCTGTTTCTGCAAACGCTTTTTAACTCCATACTAGAATTGCAAGCTAAAATGTTTTAAATGCACACTGCTGTCACCCTTTATTTAAGTATTAGAGACGCTACCTAAACTGTTGTTCAAATTTGTAGAGTCACAATTCTAACTATTGTTGAGTCCTTTTTAATTTTTGCAATAATACCATCTCTTCTGCTGAACTTCTTCCCTCTGTTACCTCATTATACTCACTTTCCTGTTACCTCACATACCTACTTTGTTTCACTATTTATATTTAACTCTCTCTCCATTTTCATAGATTCTTCACTGAACCTGCTCACACCTGCCCTGACTACTTCACGGTGTGATTAAAGATCTCCGAACCTCAGTATTGAAACAAATAAGCCAAACAAACAAACATATTTCATTTTACTCTATGAATTCCTGTAGTATTCTAAACAAAGTTAGTGAAATCCTTGCCTGGATAGCCTTCCACAC
The DNA here is from genome assembly GCF_019279795.1 of Protopterus annectens. Classification (NCBI taxonomy): domain Eukaryota; kingdom Metazoa; phylum Chordata; order Ceratodontiformes; family Protopteridae; genus Protopterus; species Protopterus annectens. Next base: position 99,500,431 of record NC_056737.1, read on the forward strand.
CTCTGATGTTATCACCCTAACAGAGACTTGGCTAAAACCCCAAACCTCTGATAAAGACATTCTCCCCCGGTTATAATATACTCCACATAGATCACCAAAACAAAAAAGGGGGTGGGGTTGCCATCCTTTACTCCAAGTACTTCAACATTACAAGTATTATGAAACCTATCCCATCCTTTTCTTTTGCTGAACTACTTACAGCTAACCTTAAAATAAATGACCACACCACTATCACAGTAGCAGCCATCTATATTCCTCCAGGAGACAACATTCCTCTGCTCGAAAATATTCTTTCATACTTTTCTCAACACATCCCCAATTAAACTATCCTCCTTGGGGATGTCAACATTAACAGGTTAACTCTCAGTAATCCAAACTCTAATACTCATATTAATTTATGTGGCTTTACACAGCTAATCTCCCAACCTACCCGTACAAACAACTCTCACACATCTAGTACTTTTATTGACTGAGTACTTGCATCTAATCCTTCCAAATATCATAGCCCTGAAACCCTACCAAACACCCTCAGCGATCATTTCCCTATAAAAGTGCTTAGGTTCACGCCTCACTTCTCAAAACCTAAATTTATCACATGTCGTAAACTCTCTAACTTCCATCCAAAAACCTTTAATGCCCTCCTCTCTAAAGTAAACTGGAAATTCTTTACCCAACTCCCACTAGAAGAAGCAGTCCTAGCTTTCAGCTCTACCTTCCTTAGCATCTTAGACACCCTCCCTCCCCCTTGCAAAGTCCGAATTAAGTCCACCATATTTCCGTGGCTTTCAAAAGCCACTCGTACCCTTATGATAACTGGAGAAAATTATGGAAAAAATGGTCAACAAACTAAACTCTCTGCAGACTTACAAAAATATAAAGAACTCAGAAATCTGACAAAAAACACATAAACAAAGATAAAAAGGACTTCTATAACAAACCTCCCACAGCCCTACAATCCATGCCCAGTCAAGACATCTGAAGAAACTGCCACTATCTTCAATAGCTATTTTATCGATTCAATATCTAAGCTACTGAACCCTAACCCAAACTCCTCTACTACTAACATCTACAACTTTTCTGAACCTACTCCTAATACTATCTCCTCAAATATCTTCTCCCTCAAACCTGTACCTACTAGCTACATCAAAACTCTACTCTCTAAATTAAAACCATGCTCAGCATCAGCTGACAATTTTCCTTCCACTTTTCTTCTACTAGCAGCTGGCTCTCTTGCTCTCCCTGTATCTATCCTAATTAATCACTCTATCTCTGAATCTAAAGTCCCTTCCATCTGGAAGCAATGCTACACTCTACCTATACACAAAGCAGGTAATTCCTCTGATATCTCCAACTTTAGACCTATCGCTATCCTCTCCCCTCCCCTCTCTCTAAAGTAGTAGAAAAATTTATTTATAAACACGTTATGCATTATATAATACAGGAAAATCTGCTTACACCCACTCAACATAGCTTCAGACCCAAACATAGCACCACTACAGCTCTATTATCCTTCCTCAACACTGTCTCTGTAGTCATGGATGACCATAAACTTATTTCTTGCCTATTCTTGGACCTCTCAAAAGCTTTCAAAACTGTCTCACACTCTCTTCTGCTGCACAAACTGCATAACCTTAACTTCTCCTTTGATACTGTTGCATGGTTCTCCAGCTACCTCACTGATAGAGCTCAGTCAGTGAGATGGCACTCTGCACTCTCCCCTTTTCTACCTGTAAAAATGGGTGTACCTCAAGGGTCTATCCTAGGGCTTTTACTTTTTAATATCTTTACTAATCAGCTCTATACCTCCTGTCCTCAGCCATCTTTAGTTCAATATGCAGATGACTCTACAGTCATCACCACAGCCAACTCTCCCTCTAAGTTCTTGTCAGCTACTCAGGCATCTTTTAACTTAGTTGAAACATGGCTCTCCAACATCTAGCTTATCCTTAACCCTAAAAAAAAGCTGTTACTCTTCCTACCTAAAAGTTCAACAATATTAAACCCTCCTTCTCCATACAGTCCCTTAATAACACTCCCATTCAGGTAGAATCCAGTACTAAGTTCTTAGGCGTAACCATCAATGATCAGCTTAAATTTGACTTGCATGTTAATAACTACATCGAAAAGACTCATTCAAAAATAGGGCTCCTTTATAGTAACAAGAAATTCCTTACCTCTGAAGCCAAGATTACTCTCTCTCTCTCTTACCTACCTTCTACCCTGTCTAAATTACAATTCTCAAATTCTCACAAATCTTTCCTCAGCACTACTGACCAAACTCAAATCTACCTACAACAAGGTAGCTAGATTTACTGCCCAACAAACCTACAAATCCCATCACTGTCTCTCTCTAAAACACCTAAACTGGCTTGAATTACCCCACCAGTGTCTTCTCTCTCAGCTTCAGATAATCCATTCTATCCTATACCAGCCTTCCTACTGCCCAGCACTATCCCCTCTCATCTCCCATGATTCTCCCTCCAGACCTCTCTGAAGCGCTAACCAAGACCTACTACAAATCTACAAACCCAAGTCTAAATTTGGATGTAACATGTACATCTATCACCTCACTATTGCCTGGAATAGGCTCCCACTAGAATTAAGGACCCTTACACATCCTAAACAATTTAAGACAGCCACCAAAGAGCACTTTAAAAGTCACTGGTCCTGCCACTGCACTCTCCCTCCTTAAACATCCCCTACTTCTCATACCTTAATCTACTTTCTGTCCTTAACTCACTCTTCTCACTAGCTCTCTTTAATCTTCCTTGACTACTCTTTCTACTGTCTTCTAAAATCTCTTAAGCAAATTGCCTCAGAGAAACATTCTATTCTAATTGTCTTGCCTTCATGCAACTACATCATGATAAAACTGGGTTTTTGTAACCATTTACCCCAAAAACTATACTCACCTTAATGACATATTTCTTTTAATACATCTTGAAATAGTTATGCTATACTCCTGATTATTGACACTGTATAACAGCGTATTGCTACTTAATGCCTTGTAATAATCCTGTAACATTCCTGTTTAATGCTAATTTATAATGAAAATTGTATAATATGTTGGAGCTTTTCTGCCAGATCTCCGCTGAAAAAGGGCTCCTCAGCTCAGTCAGACAATCCCAGTTAACAAATGTTAAATAAATAAATAAATAAATAAGAAATTGCCTGCTACCCTGCCATCAACCAGTGTATGTTTGCTGTATCTTATCTGATAAAGTGCCCGGGTCTTCTGCTGCACAGTGCCAAACCAGCCTAGCACCTAGCCCTTCTCTAGCTAAAACTTACTTTCATCAACCCGCGTTTCTCTGACTTCACACTCATTAATTTGCCTTCTGTCGTTTTATAGCCTGCTGCTCATTTAACTTGCCCATAGCTGCCCTTCCTGCTATTTTTCTAACCCCCTTTCTCCTACTATCCAATTACACTCTCTCCTAGCTGTCCTGTAACACTCCATTCTGGACTTCCTTCATTTCCATTTTATTCTACCCCTTTTCTTAGCCTCTACCTCCCTCCGTTCACATTGTTTACTCTCTTGGTACTATTCCCACTCCGATTATATATGACAGTGTTACATATGAGAACACTTAAGTCATTGAATTCTTACAGAGGTTCACAAGAATTTATAGGCACAGGTCATCAAAAATGTGCATAAGTAATCAATAACTATATTAATCAAAATATACTAAGTATTGAATAGACTTCTTAGGAGAGACTTATGCCTGGCCTACAGAGCAATCCAAGACCCAAACCTAATGAATTTGCTGCATATCTGTAAATCAAACAGGACTAGAGCTACCCATTCCAGGGACCTAAATATGGCCTGTGACTTAAATAGGTCATGCTGGAGGGTCAGATTTATCTCCCAGTGACTGCCACGTCTTTGGAATAGGCTAGCAATTCATATGAAACATAGCACTTCTATGACACTGTTCAAGAGGAACCTGGACGAGTGGATGAAGCACTGTAAATTCTTACCGGGGATAGAGCGCACAACCCTTCAGGATATGGGCAGCCATTACTAAATGCAATCTTGGGTATTGACTAACATTTCTATGGCATTACATTGGGATGAACTGGCTAGGCTTAAAATTACCTCTGGGTCGCTAGCCTAGTAATCTCCTATGATCCTATGAAAAGTTAATCTTTTAAGCATCTTGGGCAGCCTGTAACAAAAACTAAATTACAAAATCATTAAGGAAGAAATAATGAATGTGATTGCTCAACAAAAAAGTGAATTGATCCTCAGATTGAAACTGGTACTCTGTAGTTTATGATGTACTTGTTAACTCAGCAAAGTACTTTTAAAAGTATATCAACTATGACAATTTTTTCAAGATATATGTTTAAATCTAGCTCACACTTTTTTCCTTCTGAAACCATGTGCAGTTTCACAGGAGATTAAAATTATGAACTAGATGTGCTCAAGAATTCAAGTATAAAATGCCTTCAGCTCTTCTATCAGAAAAGCTCATGAGTGATCAAAGAACTAGTCTTCCCGTGGCACTCTGATTTCCAAACAAAAACAACCTCGACATAATATATTTACATTACATGGTATTGTATTATGGCATTGCAAGGTAAATCAATCAAACTTTGCATTAGCAAATAATATCTCCAAAGTTTTTGACCTAGTTGACAATCATTTTATTCAGAATTCTTGCTGTGTTTAAATTGTCACTTACTTTAATTGGAGCAAGTTTATATCAAAATCCAGCCTCAACATTATCAGGCATTCAACCAGTTTTACATTAAAATTCAAGTTCAGTACTGACAGGTAATTGGATGTCCTCAGAATTTATTAGAATTAAAAAAGACAGGATAGTCTTAACATTACAAGGATCACTGAAGTGGGTCCCAACATTTCATAGGTTCATAGGTGTGCATTAGGCTACTGGCCCCGGAGCCTTTACAAGCCTAGCCCATAGAAGTGCTGTGGCATTGTGCCAGCCAACATTAGTTCCCAGTGTCTCTATCAAGTAGACCCACTGCAGTGATCCCTGGGATGAACTTTCTATTTCCCATCCACTCATCAAGATTTCTCTTGAAGAGGGCCAGTGAGGTGCTCTGCTTGACATGTATGGGAAGTCTATTCCAGAGCATGGCTAGTCTCTGGGTTATGAACCTGTGCCTCCAGCATGTTCTGTTGATTGTGGTAATAAGGTTCAGGTCTCTGGAGCATGTGGTGTGGAGGAACTGGGCTTTCTTTAGATGTAGCATTTCTAACAGAGCTGGGTCAGACATGGCTTTGTAAGTCAAGCAGAGATCACCTCTTAGTAGATGATATAAGACAGAAAATAGCTGGATGTTTTTTGAGTCTATCCATGTAGAACATGTGTTTAAGGCCTATGATCCTCTTTTTGAGGTACTTTTGTGGCCTCTCCAGCTGTTGCAGGTGTCTAGTGAGGTATATATCAAATGGGGCATTATACTCTATGACTGGTCTAATGAGGGAAGGCAAATGATGACCTCTTTCTTACTGGATGCAAAACCCTTGGTAATAAGGTGTGCCACATTGAAGGACTTTCTGACCACAGTGGCAATGTGGTGGTTGAGGTAGAGGTTGCTGTCAACCTGTGTCCCCAGATCTCTTATAACACCTTCAGTGTTCAGTGGGCTCCCATCAATGTGGTAATTAGTGGGAACTGAGTTTTTTCCCAAAGGGGTTGCTGACACATTTTTTGGCATTAAGCTTAAGGCCATGGTTTCAACACTAGTCATTGGTCTCAATGAGGCCTTTCTGTAGGATGTCTGCATCACTTGGGGAGTTAATAATGGCTCCCAGCTTGCCATCATCTGTGAACTTGGTCAGCCAGAGTCCCTCTGTGTTGGCCTGGACTTCTGAGAAGTAGATGCCAAACAGGAGAGGACCCAGGACTGATCCCTGTGGGACTCCACTTATGACTAGTCAGCAGTCTGACTTGGGGTCCACTATTTTCACACTGTGGGTTCTATCTGTGAGCCAATTTGCAAACCACCTAATAATATAGGGGTTGATGCATAGTTTGGTGAGTTTATAAATAATTCCTGAGTGAGGAATGGTATAAAAGGCCTTGGCCAGATCAAGGTAGGCTGTATGAACTGCCTTACCCTCATCCACAGCTCTGGTGACTGACTCAAAGAAGTTAACCAGGTTGAGCAGGCATGATCTACCTTTCAAAAAACCAAATTGCATGGGATCTAGAGTTTAGAGATTCCCTCTATCCTTGTTAATTAGGTCCATGATGATGCGCTCCATATCCTTACATATCAAACTCTTCAGGCTAATGGGGCGATAATTTTCATGGTCTGTAGTCACTCCTCCTTTATAGAGAGTTATGACTGTAGCAGTGCACCATTCGGTAGGGACAAAGCTTGAGGTTAGGCTGTGAGTGAACAGGGCATACAGATGTGGTGCCAGTTCACTTTGTAATTCATGTAGAAGACAGACAGGGATATTGTCGGGTCCCATGGAAGCTGTATTCTTGGCCTTGGACAATGCAGCTTTAACCTATGCTGCAGTAATACTGGGTGCCTGGCATTCTTCTGGTATTGAGATTGGTCCTTTATGGGAGGAGAAAGGGGTAAAGTTGGCATTGAATCTGCCAGTATGTTGGCAATATCTGTTGGTTCAGTATAGGAGGTGCCATTGTGCAGTAACTCAGAGCAAATATGGGTATTGCCATGGAGATTCTTGCTATAAATATAGAAGGCTTTGTGGTTGTTTTTAGTGTCTCCCGCAATTCTGCCTTCATAGCTGGCTTTGGAGGTTTTGATGAGAGATCTCAACTTTCTGTTGAGGCTAATAAGGTAATTTCTCCAGTCTTGGGACTTCATCTTTTTCTGCAACAGTTTCTCCCTTCTCTTGTATAGTTTATTAATGGCAGGAGACCACCAGATTGGCTTCTTTTTTTTGGAGGAGAGGGTCTTGGTTCTGTTGGGCATGGCTAGTTCTATGCATTTATGTACATGTTCGTACAGTGCATTGGTGTATGATTTGACAGTCATGCATCTATTTTACATTTGCATGGGTGCCATGAATTTAGCCACCTCTGTTTTTAGGAGTCCAAAGTCAGCCTTGGAGAAGTTTTTCATGGTGGATACCTTTGCAGGGGGTATGTGGGTGAGATGTGGATTTCCATGGTGATTAGTTTGTGGTCAGATCTAACGAGGGAGGAATTGACTATTGGTGTAGAGCAATGGTTGCCCATGTTAGTCATAACTAGGTCAAGGATATTGCTTCCTCTAGTGGGGGTAAGAATGAGCTGGTCCAGAGCACTGGAACTGATGAATTCCAGGATGCGTTGGGCCAGTGCTTTGGTACATAAGTACTTTTCCCAGTTGTTGGAGGGGGTAGCTGAAGTCACCTAGTATGTGAGCGTTAGGTTTGATCTTAATAGTTTCCATGGTGCTTAGGAATGTGAAGTGAGAGTCTTGGGACATGGTTGGGGACCTATAGCAGACTATGACCTGAATCACCATCTTACCCAATGTTAGTTGTACCTGGAGTATCTCAGATGCGTTATGCTGGGCTGCTAGTCTGGAGGTGTGCATATCCTTTATGAATATGGTGACACCAATTTCAAATGCTTATCAAGATTGTTGATGTATTATTGATAGTTGGGTTTATCTTTTCAGCTTAATTTCACATATATATATATAACTGGAGTAGGAAGGAAAAGTTTTCAGAGGCTATAATTTACTTACTAAACAGTAGTAGCTTGTAATACGTGGCTGTATAGTTGTACTTACAGCTTAATTGTTTTTGATAAGGTTATGTGATCGGAAGCAGGTGAGGCTGAGATATATAGTTAGACTAATAGCATGTGATACATGATTTTAGGGCTGTTTGTACAGCTTAACAAGCTCTATGATAGGAAGCAGGTAGGATATGAGGAGTTAGTATTTAGAAAGTTCTATGGGAGTGGGCTAATTTGATGTTGTAATGGATAGGATGTGATTTTGGTTTGGAACAAAAAACGTGGTTGGTTGTATTGTCAGATGGAGGTAAGACAAGGAAGAATAATTGGTTGTTGAAGGTGGAGTATTTTGTGTTTGATTAATTGGACAGATGGGAGGAGTTTGGTTTACCTATGAAAGTAGAGAAATCTGGGGGGGGGGATTGAGGGTTACAGTAGGGAAGCAAAGTAACCCTGAGCACGACATAGGCAAATGGAATGGGTTTCCCCTCCCTGTAAGAAAGCAGTCTGCAGCAAAAAAAACCATCTATTGGATGGATGTAAGATATGCAAAAAAACAGCAAATGTAAGTGCAGGAAGGTCAACAACAACAGTGTGTGGGGAGCAGGAATACAGCAAAAAGAGCAAAAAAGCTATTGCCAGGAAAAAGCTACTTACAGAAGATATGAAGAAAGGCAGTATTAGAAAAAAATAAAGCATTGGAAAGAAAAAAAGGAAGTATTAGAGAAAAAAGTGAACGATTGTGATGCTTCCAGAGTTTGGTTGTTGGGGAGTAGTACTAGGTTTGGGCTGTAACTAAAGACAAAAAATACTGCATTCTGTGTGAAAACAAATTTAGGGTCAGACCTTAGTAATGCAGTGTACACTGTATTCTATGTGAGTACAACCTTAGGGACACACCTTATATAAAGGGTAAATTATTGTATGTGACCTTTAGCCAAAAGTTAAGTAAAGAAAATTATGTTTAATCTCCTAACAGTCATTTCCATGCGGTCACACACACACATGCATTTATTAAGATCTTTCTTTATACTGTTTGTGATCACCACTTGGCCACAGAAACTTAGGGGATGGTTTCACTTTTGACTCAGTATGTGTGCTCTACAGGTGATTTAATTACAGTAGACAGAGATAAAGGAAACAGACCTGCAAAACAGGTAAAGAGAGTAGAGGTTATTGGTAGAACTATTAAGCAGGACATTGCATATATTAATTTAAAAGGGTGACAATTATATCTTCAACATCAAACTGATAGATCAAGGTATATGACACATGAGACAGTGAAAAAAAGAAAAAGATGAGCCACCTGTCCTGTGTATATTTGGGATGTTATGACAAAATACCTCCTGAAAATGCCAAAAGGGTGTCAGTATGGAGCAAAATCTGCTATCATACTACTAGTCATGAGCACACAAGTATTCCAGGATTGCAGTCTATCGGCACCATACGATACTAAGCCTTACCATATAAACCAACCCATTTTACACATCCAACAGAAGACATCTGTAATTTCAAATAGGTAGATAAAGTAATGCAAAAATTCAACAACTGTCTGCTAGCAATGAAATTTTCCAATCTGTTTTCTTGTAGGACCACAGCTCCAATACCATTCTGACTGACATAGGTTCATATGAGGTTCATAGGTTCATAGGTTGGTACTAGGCTATCGGCCTTAGGGCCTATACAAGCCTAGCCATAACAATTCTCTGGCTATTTCTTCCAACAGTATTTACTTCACTGGACCCCTGTCTAGCAGGGCAATTGACGTGATCCCCAGGGTGAATTTCCTATCTCCCATCCAATCATCAAGGTTCCTTTTGAAGAGGGCCAAAGAGGTACGCTGCTTGACATGTATGGGCAGTCTATTCCAGAGTCTGGGGAGTCTCTGGGTCAGGAACCTATCCCTCCAGCATGTTTTGTTCATTGTGATGACAAGGTTTAGATCCCTGGAGCATGTGTCTCTGAGGGATTGGGATTTCTTTAAGTGTAGCATGTCCAACAGCTCTGGGTTTGACATGACCTTGTATGTTAAGCAGAGATCGCCTCTGAGTAGACGATATGTGACAGGGTATAGCTGGAGTTTTTTTAGATGGTCAGCATAGGGCATTCTGCTTTACACCTGTGATTCTTTTAGTGAGGTATTTCTGTGGCCTTTCCAGTTGTTGCAGATGTCTTGAGAAGTACATACCAAAGAGAGTGTTGTATTCTATAATGGGTCTAATGAGAGAGGTGTACTGTACTTTTTTCTGGATGAAAAGCCCTTAGTGATGAGGTGTGCCATATAGAAGGATTTTCTGACTGTTCTGGTGATGTGGTTATCGAAGATGAGACCACTGTCCACCTGTGTCCCTAAGTCTCTTATCACAGTTTCGGTGTTTAGTGTACTGCCACCTATGTGGTACTTCATGGTTACGTGTTTTTTCCCCAAAGGGGATAACTATACCTTTCTTGGTATTGAGCTTGAGCCCATGGGTCTGGCACTAAGCATCTGTTTCTGTAAGGCCCTTTTGAAGAATATACACATCATTTGGGGATTCAATAATGGCTCCCAGTTTGCAGGCATCTGTGAAATTTGTTAGCCAGAGTCCCTTAGTGTTGGCCTGTACTTCAGAGAAGTAGATACAAAACAAGAGCAGTCCCAGGACTGAACCCTGAGGTACTCTACTTGTCACTTGTCTGGAGCTGGATTTGGAGATGGCTACTTTTACAGTGTGAGTTCTGTCAGTAAGCCAGTTGGCAACCCATCGAGTGATGTAGGGATTAATGCCCAGCTTAGTAAGTTTATCTATGATTCCAGAGTGGGGGATGGTGTCAAAGGCCTTGGCAAGGTCCAGATAGGCTGTGTGGACCACCTTACCCTTGTCCATGGCTCTGGAGACTGATTCAAAGAAGTCCATCAGGTTCAGGAGACAAGATTGTCCCTTCACGAACCCAAACTGTGTGGGGTCCAGTGTCTGACGGTTGTCAATGTCTTTGTTTATAAGTTCCATGATAGTACATTCCATGGCCTTGCAGATCAGGCTAGTCAGACTGATGGGGCAGTAGTTACTGGGATCCAAGCTGGATCCCCCCTTGTGGAGTGGGATAACTGTAGCTGTGCACCACTCAGTAGGCATGAAGCCTGAGGTGAGGCTATGATTAAACATGACACTTAGGTGAGGTGCCAGTTCATTTTGTAGTTCATGTAGTACACAGCCTGGGATGTCATCTGGTCCCATGGACGCTGTATTCTTAGCTTTGGAGTGTGTGTTTTTTACCTGTGTGGCCGTTATTACCAGAATTTGGCAAACTTTCAGTTTTGAGATGGGCCCTTTAGGGGGTGAGAGGGGGGTGAAGTTTGCACTGAATTGATCTGTCAGGATATTGGCAATATCCTTGGGATCAGTATATTTAATGCCATTCTGTTGTAGCTCAGAGCAGATCTGAAAATTGCCATTTAGATTCTTGACATAGCTATAGAATGCCTTGTGGCTGTCTTTGGAATCTTTGAAAATTGTATTTTCGTAACTAGCTTTGGAGGATTTTATGAGGGATCTCAGCTTCTTACTGAGGCTGGTAAAGGAGTTTTTTGCATCCTGGGATTTTCCTCTTTTCTGCAACAGTTTCTTCAACAAATACAGCTGTTTTATTAACACAAGCGCTTTCACTAGATGCTTCTTCAGGTGTATCCATATTACTACTAAAACACCTGTTTTATACTATCATCACAAATCACATGACAAAACCAATTAACATTTTAAAGGAAAATGCTTATAAAAACATAAAAATACATACATTTAAAAATATCAAATGCAAGTGCAAAAATGCAATATATATATATATATATATATATATATATATATATATATATATATATATATATACATATAAAACACAATTAAAATCATTACCTACGTAGTGGTCTATTTTTAAAATAGGTCTCATTGGCACATGGTCATTTAAGCCATGTCCTACATCAGCCCTCAACCTCACAATCCAATTTGCCTCTAGCTCTTCAGTTCTAGCTCTGATATCACCCCCTCTTGTTCTCATAACATGCACCCAAGACCATAAATTTAAAGCTATGCCTATCATCAGTCTCAGAGACATGTTTTGCAAGAGTATTAAATGTGCTTTTCTTTTTAATATGATAGATATGCTCTCTTCTATCCTTGAGCAATCTATTGGTCTTACCAACATAGAATTTATTGCATGACTGGCATGTAGCCAAATAAACCACATTTGGGGGGTACTACAAGTTGCACTGACGCTCAGGTAAGAAAACCTCATGGGAATCTGGATGTTCAAATTCTGTTTCTACATCAATGTATTCACAATACTGACATCTCTTACAGGGTCTAGTCCCTCTATCATCAGAATGCCCTATCTGATCTCTTGGTGTACAAAGCCTTCTTTTTAATGATTTTTTTTTTTCTTGAATGTAAACTGAGGATGTGAGTCCAAGAACTTACTCACCTGCCTATCTGTGGTCAAAAGGTTCCAATGAGTACTAATAATATTAGTATATTTTCTTACATTCCTTGAATAAGTTACTAGAAAAAGATGGAAATTATACGAGAGAAAGGATACAGCTAATACAGACCTTACTGAAATTAGTGCTTGAGAATAACATCTTTATGTTTAGGGACAGGATATATTGGCAGTGCAGTGGCGTTGCAATGGGTACATTATGCACCAATAGTTATGCGAATGCGGTGATGTCAGCATGGGAAGTAGAGAATGTGGAAAGGGGTCCCTATAAACAGAATGTACTGTTTTTCTGAAGGTTTGTGGATGACCTCTTCCTGATATGGAAGGGGTCAGTAGAACAACTATTAGATTTTGTGGAATGTATTAATTATTCCACACCATTCCTTAAATTTACATTGACTTGGTCTTGTTCTGAGGTGAATGTTAGTATAGTGAGAGGAGAAGAAGGGGAGTTATGCACAAAAATGTATAGGAAAGAATGCCATGCTAATAAATTGTTGAGGAAAGATAGTATGCATCCTAGATATGTGTTTAGAAATGTCACACACAATCAGCTGTATAGGGTGTCAAGGCTCAATGTTAAACAGAATGATTTTAAACAACAGGCAGAACTGGTAAGTACGGAGTTGGTGGAAAGGGGATATGATAAGAATGAGATACAAAGAAATATGATAGAGATAGGACCTGGCTCTCGTGCCTCTTAATTTTTCTATTTTTCAGAACTTTGTGAAATTTCTGGGGTTAATAAAATACACAATAGTAGTAAGGTAAGAATGTGTGTTATTTATTCAAGGGATGTAAGAAAATATACTAATATTATTAGTACTCTTTGGAACCTTTTGACCACAGATAGGCAGGTGAGTAAGTTCTTGGACTCACATCCTCAGTTTACGTTCAAGAATAAAAAGTCATTAAAAAGAAGGCTTTGTACACCAAGAGATCAGATAGGGCATTCTGATGATAGAGGGACTAGACCCTGTAAGAGATGTCAGTATTGTGAATACATAGATGTAGAAACAGAATGTGAACATCCAGATTCCCATGAGTTTTTTTACCTGAGTGTCAGTGCAACTTGTAGTACCCCCCATGTGGTTTATTTGGGTACGTGCCAGTCATGCAATAAATTCTATGTTGGTAAGACCAATAGATTGCTCAAGGATAGAATAAGAGAGCATATGAATCGTATTAAAAAGAAAAGCACATTTAATGCTCTTGCGAAGCATGTCTCTGAGACTGATGATAGGCATAGCTTTAAATTTATGGTCTTGGGTAGATGTTATGAGAACAAGAGGGGGTGATATCAGAGCCAGAACTGAAGAGCTAGAGGCTAATTGGATTGTATATTATATATATATATACTTTTTTCATTTTTGCACTTGCATTTGATATTTTTAAATGTATGTATTTTTATATGTTTTTATAAGCATTTTCCTTTAAAATTTTAATTGGTTTTGTCATGTGATTTGTGATGATAGTATAAAACAGGTGTTTTAGTAGTAATATGGATACACCTGAAGAAGCATCTAGTGAAAGTACTTGTGTTATTAAAACAGCTGTGTTTGTTGAAGAAACTGGAGCCTTGTCTTTGCTACCTTTTTGCACTTATTTCTGGATTTTCAGTGGTTTATTGCAGAGACACCTGGATATTGTTGGTTTTGTTCTTCAGTTTCTTCCTTTTGTTGTAAAGTTTGTTTATGGCAAGGAACCACCAGATTGGCTTTCTTTGTTTGGAGGGGAGCATCTTAGTTCTATTGGGGATGGCATGATTCATGCATGAGTGGATGTGCTCGTACAGTGCCTTAGTGTAGGATTCAGCAGTCAAACTTTCAGTTCCCATCTGCATGGGTGTCATGAAGTTTGTCACTTCTGACTTGAGTAGCATGAAGTTGGCTTTGGAGAAGTTTTTTTTACAGAGGTTTCCTTACTAGGGGGTGGGGGTGGGATGTGGATGTCAAGGGTGATTAGCTTATGGTCAGACCTGACCAATGAGGAGGTGACCATAGGTGTGCAGCATCGATTTTCCATGTTAGTAATGACCAGGTCTAGGATGTTGGAGCCCCTGGTGGGACTAAGGATTAGTTGATCCAGGGCATTGGAATTTATGAATTCCAAGAATCGTTGGGCAAAGATGTTGGTACACGAGTAGTTTTCTCAGTTAATGGCAGGGTAGTTGAAACCACTCAGTATTAGGGTGTTTGGTTGTATCTTAATATTTTCCAGTATGTTTAGAAAGGTGTAGTGAGAATCTTGGGGCATGGTGGGGGGTCTGTAGCAAGCTACAGTTTGGATTGCAGTCTTACCTAGTGTTAGTTGCACCTGGAGAATTTCAGACGCATTTTGTTGGGCAACTGGCTTGGTGTTGTGAATATCCTTGGTGAATATGGACACTCCTCCATCTTTAGTGTTTCAGTCCTGGTTTGGTGGCCGAAAAGAGTTGTAGCCTGGTACTGCAGAGGTGCTCTCTGGAGCCTTGAACCAGGTCTCAGTTACTGCACAGATATCAATGTTCTCCATTTTTAGGAGTGCCTCAAGAGAGTGCATTTTGATGTTTAGACTTCTAGCATTGAGTAGCATTACCTTCAGATTTTGCATGCTTGTACCTGTTATGGTGGTGGTTTTGTCCTTTGAACTTTCCCTAAAAAAGGAGCTATAGGGGTGGCAAGAGCTAAGGCTAAGTAACCTGAATTCCAGGGGTGACAGGTGCATACCATCTCTGGCAAAGCATCATGGTCTGTTGATCATGTCGTTCCAGACAGACATATACTGGATCCCCTTTGAATGACACCAGAAGCTTAGCCAATTGTTGAAGTCATTAATTTTGTCCGTATATTGTGGTATCATTCTGAGTGAAGGTAGGATGCTACTCAGGGCTAGGGTCTTACCTGCCTGGGCCAAATGATCTGAGAGCCCTTCCATCTCTCTTTTCATATAGTCCAGGGAGGTACGTCTCAAGTCATTCACTCCAACATGGACAATGACAGAGTCATATTTGTACTTGTTGTGGAGTGACTTAATTGCATGCATTGTGTGGCGGATCCTGGCACCCAACAGGAAGCTGACTGTAATTTTCTCCTTCTTCAGCCTGGTGATTGGGACATCAGTGTGCCTGACTATAGAGTCACCTATGACTAAAGTGTTGGGTACATTGTCTTGCCTTAGGGGCGGCTGTTGGGTGTCACACTGGTCTTGTGAGCTATGTGACACTTTGGTTGTGATTGGTGTTTGAGTTTCAGCTTCGGAGGTCCTTGTTGCTTGGGCAAGTTACTGTTAAGGGCCTCCACATATGTGGGTTTAGTGCTGCTATGTGTGGGTGTTGGTGGTGTGGGTTTAGAAGGGCTATGTGTTGCTTAAGGTGTAGTGTGGGTGTTAATCTTCTTCTCTTGACTGTCTAACACAATCTTGGGTGGAGAGAGCTTTGCTTCCAGTTTGGCTATGTAAGTGCATCTCTCGCAGGTTGTAGTGCTGGGTGGTAGGAGGAGAGGGTTGTCTGTGTACATGAGGCAATTGCTGCATTGTCCCACTATGCCCAGATTCACCAGGTGGACAGGAGAAATCACTGGAAGCTGACTCTTGGACATACCTGGTTTGGTGCTTTTTTTTGTCAAGTACAAGAGCTGTTTTCCCTTACCTTAGCAAGGTACTTTACAATTATAGGCTGTTTAGTGCCTACAATTAATTTCTCCTTATTAACAAGGAGAGTTGAGTACTTGTATCAGTTTAAGACTTCCTAGTGCTTTTCAGTGGGTTTTAAAGGAAAATCTAGTCACAGGGATGCTTAAAGGTAAGATGAAAAAAATGGTTTATCCTAAACACTGCAGTGTGCACTAGAGGAGTTAGTTGGGAAAGTAAGTAACTTACGTTTTACCTGTCTAAAAAGTTAAGTTTTAGTGGAGAGTCACTTTTGTATTCTGGTACTATGGAATACAGTAGGATGGCCAATAAATTTAAATAGTTGAAGGGGTGTGATTTCACAAAATAAGTTTGTGCTTACTCACACAAGCCAGTAAAGGCAGATAGGAAATGAGATATATGGGGAAATTAACATAAGGGTAAGGCAACTAGAAAGACAGTGGTGTTTAAGAACACTACAGTAACCAGGTGGGAGGGTGGGGAAAAAATTCTGCTTGACTCACAAGAGACAGAGCTGTGGTCTCTTTTCAAGTTTTAATATGCAGTTAAAAGCAGAATATAAGTAAAACACAAGGTAAATAAAACAAATCACAGTATTCAAAATAGAAAAAGGCAATAAAGTGGTACAACAAATAAAAAGCAAATTAACCTTTCCCTCACAGCAAAGTGTAGCAGAGTCTGTGTGAGCCTTTCTAGTAAAGCACTGAAATGTTTTATTTTACCCCTTAAATAGAAGGTTTAGTTCCTAGCTCCACCACCTCAGTTCACAGATGATTAACCTTAACTGACCTGTTCTATTGACCTGTACTAATTTCTGCCTGACTCATAAGAGACAGAGCTGTGGTCTCTTTTCAATTTTTAATATGCAGTTATAAACAGAATACAAGTAAAACACAAGGTAAATAAATCAAATCACAGTATTCAAAATAGAAAAAGGCAATAAAGTAATGCAACAAATAAAAAACAAACTGACCTTTCCCTCATAGCAAAGTGTAGCAGAGTCTGGGTGAGCCTTTCTAGTAAAGCTCTGACATGTTTTATTTTACCCCTTAAATAGGTTTAGTTCCTAGCTCCAGCCCCTCAGTTTACAGATAATTAATTTTAACTGACCTGTTCTGTTGACCTATAGTAATTTCTGCCTGACTCACAAGAGACAGAGCTGTGGTCTCTTTTCAAGTCTTAATATGCAGTTAAGAGCAGAACAAGTAAAACACAAAGTAAATAAAACAAATCACAGTATTCCAAATAGAAAAAGGCAATAAATTAATACAACAAATAAAAAGCAAACTAGCCTTTCCCTCATAGCAAAGAGTAGCAGAGTTTGGCTGAGGCTACTAGGCTAGCAGCTCTAGAGCCCTTACAAGTCTATGCATGTTAATCCCAAGTTGCCTCATCTGTCCTTATTAAGTGAACGTATTTTGCAGAACTAGTCTGTAGTCAACACCGATTCCCCTGTCCATATGGGACATTGCTACTGCTCCAGGGTGAATTTGTGGTTTCCCATCTATTTTCCCAGGTTGCACTTGAATAGGGTCAGTCAGGACCTCTGCTTCAGATGAAATGGAAGTTTGTTCCAGAAGAGCGGCAGTCTGACAGACATATGTGTCTCTCCAGCAGGTTCTGTTAATGTCACAAGCTAGGTTAAGATCCCTAGAACAAGTAACTCTTATGCCATTACATTTGTGTATGTGAAGCATATCCATCAGAGTAGGGTTGGAAACTTGCCAGGCGCAAGTCTCTCCTCAGCAGTCTATATGATACAGAGTACAGTGACAGGACTTTTAGTCTATTCACATACGTCATGGGTTGGCGGCCCTCAACTTGCAACATAACTGTGTTTTTAACAACATAGCATTTTAATGCCTGTGCATTTGTAACTTGTTGCTTAGCCATTTTATAATCTTTTCCTTTTCCTTTTCATAGCTACATGCCCAGGTCATCTTTCTGTAGCAGATTTCTTAGAGTCATAATTAACTCAGACATATTCTGGACAAACATTGCAAGTTACTGCTTTGTTCCTTTAAGGTTCTGTAATGCCTACTTGTTTTCTGGCTTTGGTATTTGTACAGCTCCTGTGACTTTTGCTGTGTCAGGTTTTGTCCCATTTGATATTAGAATATGCACCACGTATTCAGACTAGTCAATCTGATTGTTTTGTATTTGTTATTATTTAGTTTAAACATATACTGTCTTAATCTATCAGCCACATCAGCCTCTTGTCTTGCTGTTCTTATATTTTCTCCACCAGTAATAAAGCAGCAGTTATGCTTGCAACATCTTCAAAGCTTTTAATTACTTGTGCTTCAGCTACATGGAAGAT
>NC_056737.1:99523532-99566032 GCF_019279795.1 Protopterus annectens
ACCTCATAAAGTTAACCAAATATTTAAAAACAAATAAAATTGTAAATTAATTTGATTAATGTAAATGCCCCACACAGCTCAAAGTCACTCAAATAAATACATAAATATAACTATGCTAAGATGTAAAATATATACAGTTTAAACAGCTTAGATAATTTCATATTACATAAACTAGCTTGCTAAGCAGTACCTAATGCTGTCATGACAATTCACTCAATATCCTATAGGTGTTACACGTGGTAGTAAACCAAGACTGGGGTAACCGGTCAATGGGTATAAGTATTATTAACTGTGCACAGTGCTTGTTCGTTCCGCACAGTTAAATAATGTCAAAGTGTGTTGGTGAATTTGATACGTAAACTCTAAACCAAAAAAATGACCAAAAATTGTTTTTCATAGAGGCTAAATATAGGAGTTCAGTTAGAATTCAAAAGAAAAACTGATCTAACCTAACTCACTAATAGTGAAAGTAATACTAGAATTATAAAACAAAAAACTATCTTGTGAGGCTCTTTAGTTTTAAGATACTGCTAATTGAGCAACTATCATTGAGGCCTGGTTGTGCATAAGCATTCAACCTAATCTGCCATTTAAGTTCTAACTCCTCCAGTAGCAGTTTAAGGGGAGCGCCTCTTTTCTTTTCTTTTCTAGTACCTGGTCAATGACCATAAATTTAAAGGAATGGTCGCTAAATGAGATTACATGTCTAGCTAATGCATTCTCTTCCTTCCTTTTCCTCATGGCGTACTGGTGCTCGTAAATGCGCTCTCTCAATTTACGTTCGGTCTTCCCTACGTAAAATCCTGGACACTTTTGGCATTGTGCCAAATACACAACCATGCCTGTGTTACAAGTTGCTCTACATCGCAGGTTAAAACAGTGACCATTTACACAAAATCTATTAGTTTCATGTATGTATTTGCAATTTTTGGTTTAGAGTTTACGTATCAAATTCACCAACACACTTTGACATTATTTAACTGTGCGGAACGAACAAGCACTGTGCACAGTTAATAATACTTATACCCATAGACCGGTTACCCCAGTCTTGGTTTACTACCACGTGTAACACCTATAGGATATTGAGTGAATTGTCATGACAGCATTAGGTACTGCTTAGCAAGCTAGTTTATGTAATATGAAATTATCTAAGCTGTTTAAACTGTATATATTTTACATCTTAGCATAGTTATATTTATGTATTTATTTGAGTGACTTTGAGCTGTGTGGGGCATTTACATTAATCAAATTAATTTACAATTTTATTTGTTTTTAAATATTTGGTTAACTTTATGAGGTTTTAGTAAAATGAGTATGTTTACTTAAGTGTTTTAATTGACTGTTTGATGTCTTAATTAAGTCAATTGTTTAATTGTTGCTAGTTGTGGATGTTACCATAAGTATAAATTGTAACCAACAGCACATTAACTTTGTCTGATGAAGTCTGCTGTTCGAGCAGACGAAAAGCGCTTTACTTCATTAAATTGTTGCATCCTGTGGCTTATTAGTTGTCTCTTCTTGGCGAAAGTTGTACTGCTTCTTGGTCCCTGTTTCCAGTTTTCTATATTCTTATAGCACTCAAGCTAATGAGCTTTAAATCCTCTTGTACCATCCCCTTGTAGAATAAACTAATAAGGATGTTCAGGCATGGATACACACTTTCCTATTATCTCTCCAGCTAGTTTGGTGGGTATGGGCATCCTTAGGCAATGTACTAATTGTCTCATGTTTACAGACATCCATTTCATTCTTAGACAAACTGATACAGTATATGTGAGATGTAATTATGCAATATCACTGGAGGCAATGATCTCACATACAAGCACTTGTAATACTAAAGCTGTTTTCTGTGTACAGGTGCAGGAATTGAAACCATTCTCACCTTCTGTTTTTTTTTTATCAAAGAATTTAAGATAATATATGGAGCAATGCTGATGTCTAGTGATGGTGCAGAAAGCTTACAATAGGTTGCTCAGTGCTGAAGGCATAGGAGTTGAATCTTTTTTACTGCCTAAATGTCATGATATAAAAAGTTATTCCTGGCGTTTAGTGTTCCACTAACCCACATCTTTCATAACTTAAGAAACTTTAACACATGCATGATATGAAGAGCATCCCTGGAGTCTAGTGTGCCCCAACCCTCAATATTGCAGGATTTTGTTGTTAGTCTAGGGGATTGCAGAGGTCTGACAGCCTGTCCCCACACACAAATATTCACACATTCATGCTTACATATACATATACATATACATACACATACACATATTTCGTTCTCCCAACCTAATCACATACTAAAATACACTCACTCATTCATCAATACACACACACACACACACACACACACACACACACACACACACACACACACACACACACACACACACACACACACACACACAGTTACCCTACCTATCCGAAAAAATCCCTCTACAGTAACTTCCTAGGCAAACATTCACACAAACACACACCACACACAAACACACACACACTACTCATACATCTCTACACACATACTTGCCTGTCTACTAAATTCCCCAGCATTTACCTCTAACATAATTGGATGATGTGAACTGTGTTCATTGGCAGAGGTGGTTGATGTAACTTAGAAAATGGGCTTACTGGAAAACAAATGTTCTTCAACAGGGTATTAATGTACAACTAAAGCCCAGTGAAAAACGAGTCCGCCACTTCATGGCAGCTTATGAAGCCACTGTGGAGCTTCGACTGAGAAAAACTAAACGGCCTCCATTATTTTACACTCATTAAGCAGCACTTCTGCTGTTTAGCAAGTGTAAAATGTCAAAAAAGAAGACAAAATAAAGGTGTGTGTGTGTGTGTGTGTGTGTGTGTGTGTGTGTGTGTGTGTGTGTGTGTGTGTGTGTGCGTGTATGCATGCATGTCAGTGAAAGTGAGAGTGAGAGAGCCATTATTTCACACCCGCTAAGCAGCACTTTTGCTGTTTAGCGAATGTAAAATAAAAAAGGAAAACAATATTATAAAAAAAATATTAGAAATAAAAGTAGAAGGAAACAAGAGTCTCTTTATATAAATAAAAAGCTCCAGAGGCTTTCTGGTCAAAGACCACTGAAGGGATGGTACATCGTGAGTCACTGAATAAATCTTGGGTCCAGGGTTCAGTATTCACCTCTGCTCATAGCCTGTGTGGAGTTTGCATGTTCTCTCCATGTCTGCATAGGTTTTCTCTGGGTATTCTAGTTTCATCCCATCTACCAACAACATACTGACATGCTGGTGTGTGTGTGTGTGTGTGTGTGTGTGTGTGTGTGTGTGTGTGTGTGTGTGTGTGTGTGTGTGTGTGTGAGAGAGAGAAAGTGAGAGCGATGTGTGAATGAATGCATGTATGTAAGCAGATGAGACTGCATGTGAGAGAGATAGAGGGAGAGGGAAACTGAATGTGTGTATGAAAGCAGCTGGAGACTGTGAGAGATTGAGAAAGAGGGTAAGACCCATCTTGTGTGAGTGAATGTGTGTGTGAAAGCAAAGAGCCTGTGTGTGTGTGTGTGTGTGTGTGTGTGTGTGTGTGTGTGTGTGTGTGTGTGTGTGTGTGTGTCTGTGTGTGTGTGTGTGTGTGTGTGTGTGTGTGTATGTGTGTGTATGTGTGAAAGAGACTGACTGAGTGAAGTGCGAAACTCCGGTAGCATGTGTGAGACAGAGGCAAGAGAGCAGAGGTGTAGCTAGGATTTTCAAATTTGTACTCACAGCTCTCAGACTGCTACCTCCCTCCCCAGCCAAGCTACGGCCATTCTCATAATTCACGGTTCACTCTTTTAGTGTCGATGAAGTGTCGATGAAGAGACATTCGCTGTAATGCCTCTTCAGTAATATAATATAGATTCACTGAAACTCAGTTCCTTGAATTGAAAATGAACCTGAAAGTCAGTTCTTTGGAAAATGCAACATGGTAGTTGGGGTAGAGGATTCATGCTTTTGTTTTCTGTAACTAAGGTACAGGTTTTGAGCTTGAGTAAATTACTATCCACCTGCTACCTCTAACTAGGGTGTTTCATTCACACACATACACCCCTACCTACCTCTTACTGCAAGAAATATGGACAAAGCCTAAAATAAACAGGGACAGATATTAAATAATGCTCTTGCGAACTTAGAAAGTTGCCAGAATAACACGATTTGTGCTAGTATGAATTTTTCTAAAGGACATGAAGTCTGAAACGCAAATGTCTGTCATTATTTAGAAACTTCAGCCTTCAATGATTTTCTAGAAAATCACAAAATTTATGAGGAACAGACAAAAAATATGGGGCAAAAATCTGGGCATTCGGCAACATTTGGACAGTTGAGAGGTATGCTACCTACCTACCTCTCTCACACACACACACACACACACACACACACACACACACACACACACACACACACACACACACACACCACTCAGCCTCTTAGAGCAACAAATCCATAAATAAAACTGAGGCAAAGGCCCAAAAAATAGACATTTTTTTTTAAATATTGCTCTTATAAACTTAGAAAGATAATAGAATAGCAGTAGATCTTGCATTAGTACAAATTTTCTGAAAGGTATTAAATCTGAAACTCAAATGTCTGCCATTATTTTTTAACTTCAGTCTTTAATGATTTGCCACTAATTTGCCAGAAAACTGCAATTTTATGAAAAACTGACCAAAAATGTGATGCAAAAATATAAAATTGCCAGACAATACAGCTGGGAACTTGTCAAAGAAGGGTCACCATTTTAAAATGAGCACTGTTAACTTGAGCAGCTGACAAAATTATAGCATCTACATGCATTTCTGAAATAAAAGTAATGTATAATTCTGATCATTGCAGTTATTTATAATTGTAAACCCTCCATGTTTTCTTCCAAAATTGCTATTTTGCGGAGGGATTATTAGGGGGAGAGCAACATTTTGAGCCAAAATTGGGGACAGTTGAGAGGTTTGGATATTCTTAATACTATAAAGCGATTTATTTGCACGTACCTCTCAACCTCTTAATGCAGGAAATCTGGACAAGGCCAGGGAACATACAAACAGTACTAAAAATTGATCTTGTATAAACTTAAGACAGTTGATAGAATAACAGGTCTTGCTTTAGCATGCATTTTTCTGAAGGATATGACGTCTGAAACTTAATGTCTGTCATTATTTAGTGACTTCATTCCCAAATGATTTGCCAGAAAAGTTTTATTTTGCATTTTACAGCACGAAAACCAATAAATATCTGCTAAACAAAGCAATGCAGTCTCACAATGAAACTAGACTTAGCATTAAAACTTCTCTGCCCTTAAAACTCACATTGATTGAAACAGCATTGAAACCCACATTCAAAGAAAATACATTTTGCCAGTGGCAGATAAAGATTAACTTTGGGCTGTTTTCAAATCATAGGTCCCTTGCACATAAAACATACATGTGCTCTTTGATACACCTTCCTGATTGTATTAAATCATATTCCTTGTACAATACAGTATAGTTGTTAGAGAGCGTTTTAAATGCATTGTTTTGAAAATTTTTTCAGTAAACAATGAAACAAAATGCATGCACCAATAATGACAAAATAGCCCATTTCAGAACATTTCCATCATAAAAGTCTACTCAAACTTTTACAGTCCACCATTATCAGTAAATATGCACAATCTCTGAACTAGTAAAAGCCATCTACACAATTCCACATTAAAGAAATCTGTAACTAATGAAGAGGTTGCTGCTAGCAAACAACTTTATATTTCATTGTTTCATCTACAAATAAAGTGCCTGTTGCCCTTGAGGAATAAATTGTCTATGTTGCATTAAAAAAAATTATACACTAGTAATATTGCAATAGGGAATGGATGGCAAACTGATAACAGGCTCATAGTTACTACTAGATATCTTTGCCAAAAAGGACTACAGCATCCACCCCCCTTTACAACACAGTACAGTATCAGCAATGCATCTATCTACTGTGGGAGAAGAACCCACAACCTTCTGCATCAAAAGCAAGTTCACTACCTGTTGTGCTATTAACAACACAAGCAGGCTCACCATAAGCAGCACTAAACTTTGGTTCCCCTGCAGCTCTCAGCTCCTTGTAAAATGTACTTGACACTCAGCTGTATCTCTGAACTTTGCAGTACAAGAAATCTGGAAAAAGCCAACATTTCTTGGGGGGGGGGGCAAAAGCCCAAAAACCAGGGACACATTTTCAACATTGATTGTATAATTTTGGAAAGTTGCTAGAATAAAATGGCATGTGCTCACCATACATGTCTTGAACCCAGAACCTTATGCACTACAATGAGTGCAACATACCACAATGCTAAACCAGCAACTTGAAAAATTGGAAGACTGAAACTTAATGACTATTAGATAGCTCTAAACCTCTTATCACAAAAAACCTGGACAAACAAAGCCAATAATGAGGGAATACAAATTCAGTGCTCACTTCACACCTTACCACAAAAAACCTGGACAAACAACCAAAAACAATAATGGGGAATGCAACTTCAGTTCTCACTTCTCATCACCGCTGGGGAATACAACTTCAGTTCTCACCAGTGAGCCTAAACACCTGTTGGCAGCAGGTGTATTACATGGGGGGGGGGCATTTTCACACACACACACACACACACACACACACACACACACACACACACACACACACACACACACCCGATTCAAGCTAATTTCCACACACACACATTCACCCGATTCAAGCTAATTTCCACACACACACACACACACACACACACACACACACACACACACACACACACATTCACCCGATTCAAGGTAATTTCCACACACACACATTCACCTGATTCAAGCTAATTTCCACACACACATTCACCCGGTTCAAGCTAATTTCCACACACACACACACACACACACACACACACACACACACACACACACATTCACCCGATTCAAGGTAATTTCCACACACACACACATTCACCTGATTCAAGCTAATTTCCACACACACATTCACCCGGTTCAAGCTAATTTCCACACACACACACACACACACACACACACACACACACACACACACACATACACACACACTCACCCGATTCAAGCTAATTTCCACACACACACACACACACACACACACACACACACACATATTCACCTGATTCAAGCTAATTTCCACACACACACACACACACACACACACACACACACACACACACACACACATTCACCAGATTCAAGCTAATTTCCACACACACACATTCACCCTATTCAAGTTAATTTCCACACACATTCACCCGATTCAAGCTAATTTCCACACACACACACACACACACACACACACACACACACACACACACACACACACACACACACACACACATACACATACACACACACTCACCCGATTCAAGCTGATTTCCACACACACACACACACACACACACACACACACACACACACACACACACACACACACACACATATTCACCTGATTCAAGCTAATTTCCGCGCACACACACACACACACACACACACACACACACACACACACACACAGATTCACCTGATTCAAGCTAATTTCCTTACCTGATTGCTCCATTCAAACTACTTTCCGGCTCGCAGCCAGCCATTCACGATTGTAGATTGCTCCATTTAAGCTACTTTCCCACTCGCAGCCAGCCGGACATGACATGATGTGAGTGTCCAGCATCCTTAAAGGAGCCCACACTGTTTTTTTTTAATTAAAAAAGCTACCCCCTCTTCTAAAGAAGTTGTATTGAAATCAGTACAGTGCGTATGCCTCC
Source organism: Protopterus annectens (assembly GCF_019279795.1). Classification (NCBI taxonomy): domain Eukaryota; kingdom Metazoa; phylum Chordata; order Ceratodontiformes; family Protopteridae; genus Protopterus; species Protopterus annectens. The sequence continues at coordinate 99,531,295 of NC_056737.1, forward strand.
CGACGTTCCTGGAAGAGAGAATGATTTCTGCCAGCCCAAGGAGAATGGGCTCTCTGTAAAATTGTTATGTTTTATTTACTTATGCATTTTTTAAGTACTCTTTTATTTTTTTTATATATATTTTGTATGTAAAATGCTTTCTCCAACACAATTAACATTAGGCAGAGGAACTATTTTTACATCAAACATATATTAAAAAAATAAAATAGAACTTAAAAAAAATACATAAGTAAAACACAACAATTTTACAGACAGCCCATTCTCTAAGTGCAATAATACCCTCCAGGGTATGTGTTAATGTGTAATTAATGTGGTGTCGAGCCTCACAACACCCCTGTGCAGGCATTAATTTGCTTGCTTACATAATGGCTTTGCTGCAGCCTGTATTTCCAGGTGAGGGATGAGTACATGATTAGTTAGCATAAACCACTCCTCCAGAATGCCTAATTAGCATTTGTGGTAGTCCACGGAAATAGGCTACTGTTGTGCTGCACTTCTTCCAGATGTAGTACTGTGGTAGTGTTATCGTTGTATCAGAAATGGTTACTGCAAAGTATAGACCAAGCATACTCCTCAAAGTAACTTTTCTGAATGCCAGCCCTATTTTAATTTGTCTATCAAGATTCTATATTTCCATTTTCATAGTTATAATTTGATCTCATTTCTATTCCTTACATTTTCTATGTCTTGTATTAATTAAATACCTTGATCTTATAAAAATATATCCTCTTGACCTTGAGTGCCTAGATAATGATGTTAAATATATTTTTTTTCAATTTAAGATTTCCCTTTGAAAACTTGTCACATTCCTTCTGCTGTCTTTCATTGAATGCATCCTTCCAGTTAGTTTTACATACTGACTGTTTTGCTTCCATTTAGCCTGTTATTAATCTTCTGTGCTTTGGTTTATTCTCAGTTGAAAAGATTTATCTAGCAGTAGTTTAACCTTTATAACCATTTGATCACTGCTCATTAAAGGTGGCATGAAGTAACAGTAATCTCTTTAGGAACACAACGGTCAGTTTGTTCAATGTCTGTTTCCTTATAGGTTTGTTAATAAATTGCAACAATTGTTGTCTCTGAAAACACAGTACAAATGATGTCCTTACTAATGTTGTAGAATCATCATTCTAGTCTACTTCTGATAAATATAAGTCCCTAGCTCTTATGATTTTCCCTCCTGTGCTTCATACAAAGAACGTATGAATTCCTCTAGGTCATCAGGTCATCCTAATGCTATTGCACTATTATGGGACTCATAGAAAAATAGCTATACTAAGAAAGCAATTTTAGTGAAATATTTCAGAATCTCACACATATCACAGCACTTTAATAGCTATGCCTGCCTATGTACACCCATGGCAGGTTATGATACATTTTGCACATGTGGGTACAGGTGCTGTGTAAACTCATGGTAGGCCATGATGCATTCTGCACATGTGGACACTGCTGCTGTGCACACTGATGGCAGGTTTTGATATATTTGGTACGTGTGCACACAGGTGCTGTGGACACTAATGGTAGACTACAATACATTTGACACAGGTGCTGTACACACTCACACTAGGCTACAATACATTTGGCACACATGCACCCAGGTGCTGTACACACACATGATAGACAAAAATACATAGGCAGTTATTACAGTGAGTGTGCAGCATTGTTTCAAGGGAATGGTTATGGCTAGCCAATTTGGGTCCCATATATTGTTTGAGGTTCTTAGAGTATAGAAACTGATGTTGAGGTTATTCACAGTTCAGGGAAATCTATGCCATGTGCCAACATGAAAGACTGAAGTTGCTCTATTTTGTTTAACATGCTGCCTGTATTAATAAGCAAACTTTTCAATGACTGGGGATAATTTACTCAGCTATCTATTTAAATTTATTAACCAAGTAGACATGCCAGTCCATGGACATTTGACAAAACAACATAGTACAATGCCAAACAAAAATGAATCAGAGTTTAAAAATAGAAGTCTGGTTAATTGAATATAATTACAGAAAAAAAAAGTTGAAGGGAAGAGTCTTCAGAAGAAATTGAGAAGCAGGTAGCAATAAATTAAAGTTGTGGAGGGGAAAACAGAATGACGGGAGGAAAAGTGAAAGTAAGTTAGTAATCTGTTAGCAGTTAGACCTCATGGAAAAGTAGTTTTTGATAATATATTGAGTGGGAGGGATGTAGTGTTATCACACGGTAATAGATAAAAAATAAAGGTTAACCTAGTATGTCAAAACACTGAGATTAATAACTTTGTTTAATTTGGTTTTGAATGATTTCTGGAAGGATTGTATAGTACAGGTTCTATCATCCTGATAGATAATACCCAGGTTTGTAAAGTATCCTGATGAATAGTATCCCAGTTTGCTGGTGTTGTACAGGTTCTACTATCTTGATGGATAGTATCCCAGTTTGCTGGTGTTAACATAAAGAATAACCTTTTATTAGGAGCCAAAGTAAATAAAAGTAATACTGAAAACCAAATTCAAACAAATCGGAAGGATTCCAAGATGGTGGACATCTAGTGAGCACCCTTTCCATGTGGCTCCTTGCAACTGCTTTTTTTAAATCGCTTTAAGCCAAATATCTAAAAAACTTTAAAATATTTCAAAAACTCTATCAAAGATTACAAATCCATTTAACCACTTGCAGAGAAATTAACCTTCACTCAGAAGTCTAGAACTAAACAATTTTAACTCCAACAAGTCAGGAATCCTTTATTAAAAATGACTGGACATGTTACCTTGGTACAAATGAGGAAATGAAAAGGAAAAGAAAAAGCAGAAAAAGTTATTTAGCCAAGCAGAATGCCCAACGAAATGGACATGATGGATACTCAAACTACAAAGTCTAAACTTTTACCTATTGCTTCACCAGAGAAAGAAGTTGTGATTAAAAGACAATGAATGACCAAACGTCAAGTAAACTTAAAACCTACTGCAAAAACCAAAGTCAGATCTAACATTTAACATGGATGGATTAAAATCAGCTCTCCTACCACTGCAAATGACTATTAATAATTTTTCAGAACAATTAACATGGTTTGGGAATACTTTGAACCAAATTGTCCTGAGACTCGACCAAACTGAAGCTATAGCTTGCATACCAATGAAATTAAAATTTATAAACTTCAGAAAGAGTTAGAAGAAGAAAAAAAATCAAACAATCACAGGCATAAAAAAAAGTTAAATGATCTTGACTCTAAAGCAGGTAAAATAATATTTTAGTAAGAGGCATACCTCAAAAATATGAGCAACAGCAATTATTCAATACCCTTAAACAAATAACTAGTTACTTGCTTCAAAATGACACTGCAGCATCAGAAATTATCATTGAAAGAGCTCATCAAGCACTCCACAGCAATCAAGATCCCTATAAGCCTAGACAAGTTTATTATAGCAATAACCCACGCCTGGGTGTGGGTAATGCTAAATTTACCCACGGTTGGCGTGGTTTGGTCCCGAGGAAGCCCGGGACCAAACAAAGCCAACCGTGGGTAAATTTAGCATTACCCACACCCAGAAGTGGTTATTGCTATTATATGACATTATTTAAGAAAAGAAACTGTTACTTTTCTTAAATAATGGCATAGTATAATGCCTGTTTACTGCCCTTCCGCAGATGTCTGGCATCCGGCAGTTCTGATGTACTGCGCCTGCGCAGTACATCAGAGTTGAGCAAAAGCAACAGAGAAAGCAAGATCTCCGTTGCTTTTAGTGTCTCGCTATGTTAAATGAGTTTAACATAGCGAGACAGTTTAAAATAAGCAACGGACATCTCCGTTGCTTATTTTAAAACTGTCTCGCTATGTTAAACTCATTTAACATAGCGAGACATAAAAGCAACGGAGATCTTGCTTTCTCGTTGCTTTTAAACACTGTCTCGCTATGTTAAATGGGTTTAACATGGCGAGACAGCTTTAAAATAAGCAACGGAGATCTCCGTTGCTTATTTTAAAGCTGTCTCGCTATGTTAAACCCATTTAACATAGCGAGACAGTGTTTTAAAAAACAAGTTATACTAATGGAAAAAAGTCCGGGCGACCGGACCTTTTTCCATTAGTATAACTCGATTTACAACGGGCACGCTGGCCAATCAGCGTGCACGTTTTGGGGGGGTCATGGTATAATTTAAAATACTCAATTACCAGGACATCCAAAAAATTCTGTTGGCAACCCAAACTAAAAAATATATTACCTGAATCAATAACAAAATTACCTTCACTCAAGCCTTTCCTATGGAGATTAAACAAAAGAGACAACTCCTATCACTGTACTGTGCATTTCTATTAAATCGCAATGTCAAATTTCAAATGAGATGCCCAAACACCCTGATATTTAACTACAAGGTTTGTAAATATTCTTCCGACTCACCTTGTGATGCCAAATCAGCTTGTCTGCAAGCCTTTGGCAAGACTGGAGGCTTAATTAGATATTAATTTGACCACTCTCCCAGCTGACATCCCTCAAATGGCCTCCTATAATCACATCCAATAATTAACCCCTAAACATCTGTAGAACTGTTCCTCAACTGAGAAGACTAATAGATTATCTCATCCATGCACATAATATATCATACCTGCAAAATGTCCCACACTACACCATTTCTACTTTCTCTTTTCTCTTTTCACTACTCTAATCATCCTATCTCCATCTACCTCTCTCATATACATACATTTCTCATTAGCTCCAAAAACTCCTACCCTGACTACTTCACCACAGCCTAATAGCTCTAGCTTCTCAAATACCTCATCCACTCTATTTAATTGAAGCATTGCACGCATTGCAAAATTGAAAGTCCTTTTTAAAAATAGAAATTTCAAAACATCTTTCCTCTAAAATTCACTACCTTATACACCTTAGAAAGTATCTCTTGATATTATCTCAAAGTAGTGACATCCACCCAAACTCCGGCTCTTCCTACTCCACAAATGTCACTAATATCCCCTCTCGCTCTTATAGCTTACCTGCCAGCACTTGAAACCTATTTATCACAACAATCAACATATGTAGCATCTGTAATAAAGTTACAGAATTTCAAGCACGGCTCTCACAGTACAGACCACACATCATAGCTGTTACAGAAACATGGCTAAAACCACATATATTAGATACTGAAATAATTCCTCCTGGCTATAACATCTTTTGCCAAGATAAATTACATAAGAAAAGGGGTGGGGTCACTTTACTCTATCACAGTTGCTTAACCATAATACCCTACCCCAAACCTGTCCCCACTTTCGGGAACATGGAATGTCTTTTCACATCACTAAAGTTAAACAAAACCAAACAACTACTTATAGCAGTACTTTACATTTCTCCTGGCCATAACATCCCTACTCTGGAAGATTTTTTATCTTGGACTACCCATAACATATCTCAAGAAACCATCATTCTTGGAGATACTAACATTAATTGACAGATTGTAACTTCCAACTCACCTGAAAATAGCATTAACTTGTATAGATGCAACCAGCTTATTAACATCCCTACTCCAGTACATAAAAACTAACCAGAATCCATCTTGGACTGGAACTTAGTTTCAGATCTTCACAAATACTCCAATACTGGAACCCTCCCAGACACCTTAAGTGACCACTCACCTCCTTTCACCCATTGAACTCACACTCAAGTTCTTAAACCCCATTCTTACCAAACATCTAGAAACTTAACCAAATTTTCCCAAACATCTCGCATTAACTCCCTAAAAGCCCAAAACTGAAATTCACTTAAAATATTGCATTTAGAAGAAGCTGTAAAGTATTTTAATAAGATCTTTCTTGATACCCCAAATACTTTAGCCCCTATTCGTTATAAAAGAACAAAGTATAATCATGCTGCATGGCTTACAAAATCAACTAAACAAGTACTTCTCTCCAGGGATAAAACTTGGAAAGAATGGCGCAAAAAAAAAATCCAAGAAAATGAAATTACCTTTAAACAGCTCTGAAATATAGCAAAGAAATTGATCAAAAATGACAAAAAAACTACTGCACACAACTCTCTAGCCAAATACATAACCCAAAAAAATTCTGGAAATCCATCTCCTCTATCCTAAATCCAGGTACCATACAAAACTCATAACCTTTCCCCAATAAAGACCCACAACAAATAGCTCACATTTTTAAATCCCAGTTTCTTGACAGGATTCTTAAACTTGTAAAAGATCCCTTTCCAGCAACTAACAACTGCCCTAACGCTAACATTTATACTTCAAATCCCTATCAGGAGAAACTCAACTTGGACACCTCTTCTCACAAAAATAACAGCAACCTCCTAGATGCACCTCCATTCTCCTTAAAACCAATACCCACCTCTCATATATCTAAATTACTATCTAAACTCAAACCATGATCTCTCTCAGCTGATAACCTCCCCTCTTCAGAGGCAAAAGACTATCCCATTAGCATATTAATTAACTACTCCATTTCAGAATCCACAGTCCCACAACTTTGGAAGAAATCCATAATAACCCCACTTCATAAAGCAAGTAGCACCAGTGATTTAACCAACTATCATCCAATCTCCATTTTGTCACCTTAATCTAAGGTACTAGAAAAGTGTACATAAACACAACTTCTTAAACACCTTACTGGCAATAATCTACTCGCCCCTACTCAACATGGCTTTTGCCCTGCTCATAGTACAACCACAGCCCTTCTTTCTTTTACTGACACTGTGAACAAAGTTCTGGATGTTGGTCTCTTAACAACAGTTATCTTATTAGATTTAGCCGAAGCTTTCAAAACAGTGTGACATGCTAAATTAATACAACAGTTTCAACAGTAAGATGCTCCAAACATACCCTTACCTGGTTTAACATTACCTAGACAACAGACAATCTGTGAGATGGCAAAACTCTCTTATCTCTGTAACAGGGATCTCCCAAGGATCCATTCTTGGACCTTTGCTTTTTAATGTATTTATAAGTAATCTTCATACAGTCTCCCTTCAGAGCTCACTCATCCAATATGTGGATGATTCTTAACAATTTCCCAAATATTTTTAAAATAACACAAAACTCATTGACATCAATAGAAATGTGGCTCAGTGTGGCACAATTGCTTTTAAATCCTAAATAAATCCATGTTATTAGTCTTCTCATCCAAGCCAATACCTCAAGATTTTAAAATCTTTTTCCAAAACAGGACTGACATAGAAGTAGTGACTACTGCAAAACTACTAGGTGTCACCATAGATAATAAACTTTCCTTTGAACATCATACACTTAACGTAATAAAAAAACTCACTTTAAATTAAGCAGACTTTACAGGTACAAGTTCTGTATGGTTAGTCCCACAAGAGCAAACTTAGCAATTACTCTCCTATTCCTCTACAGCTCCCCCATTTTTACAAACCCTCACACATCCCAAAGTAACAAATTACAATCATGCTATTAAATAATTGATAAATTTGTTTGCAGTCTACCAAATGACACACACCACTGCCAAGCCATCAAGACATTGAATTGGCTGGAATTCCCCCATTACCTTCAGTGCACCCGACTTACTATTGCTCATAAATTAACATTCCACCCAGAAAACTGCCCAACACTTTCTAATATCTTACAAACCTACACCCATTCCAGAGACCTGCGATCTTCTAACAAACTACTATGAGTTCCTAAACCTAATAAGAGATCCTATGCCTTAACAAAATTATGGAATGACCTACCCACTGTATTACATTACTCGATTCTATGCAAAACTTAAAACATACCCTAAAAAATCACTTTCTGAAAAACCAAACCTGCCTTTGTGGCCAAATCCAAAGACATCCATAGATCTGATCCTGGTGCCCTGCTGTTTCAACTTACTTTTTATTCCTAAACACACTACACCCTACCTTTATCAGTCATTAACATTACCTCATACTATCTGTTGCTCTTCTACTCTCTCTCCTATCAAACTGTAATAAAAAAATGGATTGACATAACCTGTTGTTAATTACAGTATACAGTTTATTCAACATTGACATTTAACCCAGTTGTATAAAACTCCTTAGTTTGCTTATTACTAATTTATAATTCTATAATGTCAAAAACTAATCTTTATGTTTTATAACTGCATATAGTAATGCTGTGTAATTCTTAATTTTAACGTGGAGCTTTTCGCCCCAGGCCTCCACGGAAAATGGGTTTCTGACCCAGTAGACTTTGCCGGTCAACAAATGTTAATAAACAAATAAATAAATAGTTATTTAGTATTTCATATGCTGGAAATCCTAGATTAACAATTAAAAATCAATAAACACTTAAAGCTTCCGTTTTAATAGAAAGTGACTTAATTAAATGCAAAGCTGAGGAAGGCACTTTGTTTTAAGCTTTAGTTTCTGAGAAAACCTAAATGACAGTAACACCTTCTTTTTTCCTTATTAAAGAAACAGTGCACGCCTCCATCCCAGTGAGCCTTCACATTGCTCTAGAGCTCATTTCTTCTATTAGGATGATTTTTGCCATTGTCATTGGCATCAGCCTGTTTCTTTTGATTGGAACTTCCTTTTGAAAATGAAGATGGCACTCCTTCTGTGGCTGGTGGAATTACAACATTGGGTTCAGGCTTTTGAAGGTCACAGCTCTAGAAACTGTGTTTCGCTTATGCAGATAATGCTACTTATTGATTTACCTGCCTGTCAATTACATTTCATCTATTCCTTAACTGATTTTTTGTTAAAGTACCAACTAAGGTGTTTGGGGAAAGAAGGTTGTTAATCCTGAATCATATTAGTTATGATATGTCTAACTGGAACTTGCTAAATCCCAGTATCCATCTTGATTAACCAATCTCTGTCAGAAAGTTACGTTCCCACACTGTGGAAAGTATCGCATATAATTCTCCTCCACAAAGGCGGACCCTCCACAGAACTAACCAATTACTGCCCCATAGCTATTCTCTCTGCACTCTACAAAATACTAGAGAGATGCATACACTCTCAGGTATCAGATTACCTCCTTACTAACAACCTCCTTTCCAATACTCAGCATGGTTTCCGACCAAACCATAGCATCACCACTGCCTTACTCTTCTTTACTAACACTATCCTTCAGCATAAAAACAATGGCTGTCTCTTCTCTGCTACTTTTCTAGACCTATCTAAAGCATTTCACATGGTCCCACACAAACAACTTATCTCTGTCCTCAATAAACTATCCTTCTCACAATCAGTCACCAACTGGTTTCAGAGTTACCTGTCTAACTGCCAACAATCTGTTGTATGGCAGAATGACATATCTCCCCAACTACCTGTCTCCATAGGGGTTCCCCAAGGATCCATCCTTGGACCCCTACTCTTCTCTGTTTTCACCAATAATCTAGCCTCTGCCAACAAACATGGCACACTCATACAATATGCAGATGACTCAACTATCATCTGCTCAGCCCGGTCCCTACCCAAACTGCAAAAAGTCACACAGGAAGCCTTTTCCTCTGTTGAAACTTGGTTATCCGATGCCCAATTAATACTCAACCCAAACAAAACTAAACTACTCATCTTCCAACCCACCAAACATACTCAAAACAACTCTCACTTTAACATCACAGCAAAAGACAACACTACTATATACCCAACTGAACACACCAAATTACCAGGAGTGGAAATAGACAATAAACTAAAATTTGACATTCACATATCCATGACCATAAAAAAAGTCCACAAAAAACTAGGAGCGCTATACAGCAATACGCAACTTCCCACCAAAGCAGCAAAGATTTCAATAGCAAATTCCCACCTTATCTCCACCCTACTATATGCCTCTTCAATATATACCAACCTAAGGCAATGCAATCTAAACAAGCTAGAGACCTGTTACAACAAAATTGCCAAATTCGCCACAGGGGCATCCTACCGTAGTCACCACTGTCTCTCACTTGCTGAACTGGGCTGGCTTGAACTCCCTCACCTCCTTCAATGGTATCAACTCTCACTCACCCACAAACTAGTAAACCATCCACTAAATGTCCCATCCCTCCAGAATCTACTCCAACCCTATTGCACCACCAGACCACTAAGATCCAGCAACAAAAATCACTTACAGATCACTAAAGCCAATAACTCTGCTGGTGAAGCACTATTCTCTTGCACCATAGCCAAATTATGGTACTCCCTCCCACCCACAATTACTTCCATACCATCATGCACTCACTTCAAAACTTTACTAAAAGCACACCTAAAAACATGCTGGCTATGCCCTTGCAACTCCCACTCTAATATCACCCACCCCATCCAACCACTACCTTTCTTTCCACTCCACTAACTACCTTGATTATAGCAAGCTCAGATGCTCATAAGCCTAGTACTTATTATGCAGCAGGAACTTCTTATTGTAACATTTGTTGATGTCTGTTATGTACCTCACGGATAAAGATTTTTGTTGTTTACTGATGTAATATGTTCTTCATCTGTAAATATGTTGTAAGTAATTGCTATGTAAATTATTAATCGCTATGTAATCCAATGTAACTATTGTCTGTTTATTTTAACTGTGGAACTTTTCTCCCTGGGCCTCCACTGAAAATGGACCTACGTCCAGTCGGACACTCCTGGCCAACAAATATAAATAAATAAATGAATAAATAAATAAATAAATACATACCTGATTGAAAATAAGCAGTGAGGATATTGAACTTAAACAGCTTGTTGGACAAATACTGTAATTTAAATAGAGGTCTGTGTTGTCTAAATAACTGGTCTCATATCTAGTAACAAGTTTAGTGTGGGTAATTAATGTGTCATAGCCATTTTGGCAATTTGTGCTGCCTTATGAGAGCTGTCTGACATCCATGCTTCATTGGATTACTTATTACAATTGACTGACTTATATCGCAATTTTTAAGTTCTTATACAATTATAATTCAAAATGTGTAATATTTTCCTCAGTGCAGTTTCTCGAATCTCCCTTGGATACAGAAATATGAAACAAATAAGGTATTAATGCTTAAAGAGGGATAGGTTAGATGTATGAAAAGGGGAAAAATGAGGAAAGAAACAGTATTCTTTATTAATATTAGTTGACAGTCGCGAAAACTTTGTTCTTGTGTAAATATTGTCCATTAGCATCATATAACCTCCATATAACCGGAGAACCTTTTGCTGTGAGGCAGCCACGGTGATGCAGCGGTTAGCTTTGCCACCTCACAGCAAGAGGTTCTCCGGTTCGATCCTCGACTGGGGTGCCTTCTGTGCAGAGTCTGCATGTCCTCCCTGTGGTCGCGTGGGTTTCCTCCAGGTGCCCCGGTTTCCTCTAACATCCCAAAGATATGCTGTAGGTGGATTGGACACTATAAAATTCTGTGGAAGGTTGGGCGCTGGGCTGGCAACTCAACACCATAAAACTCCACTGCCAATCATGAGCAGACAGGTGATCCGCTGTGGCAACCCCTAATCAGGAAAAGCTGAAAGAAGAAGAAAAAAGAAGCATCATATATGCAAATATTTTCTTGTTAATAATATAATCAAACTTTAATGGCATTCTAAAAAGCAATCAGTTTTGTTTTAATTATTGTTAGTATTATTTTAAGTTGTAAGTCTTGTTTCAAACATAACGCACTTTAAAACTGGTTTTAAAGTGAAGCATTACACTGTATAATTTTATCTGGATAAGTTCTAGCACATTGCAGGATGAAAAGCGTTTAATAAATATTTTTTAACTGCTGGGTGGATTTCTTTTCCCTTTGGACCCTTTGGTTACTTTCATTTTGTTACTTTCATGACTTTATGGGAATGAAAGCACCTATTACTTTTTGTATTTTTTATACAGATTGTCAATGACTTGTCATGGTGTTTTATTCTACTGGTGTACCACTATTTTGGATCTCCTGCCAGTATGAAACTGTGGTGGTCTAGTGGTGTGTTTCATCCCTCTGGGTCTGCACAGAAGTTTAAATAGAAGCAATCCTGGGTCATACAAGCAAATTATCATCCAAGTTTCTAAAATATTTTTTAGGAACAGGCAGTAGCATTCAAGAATATGTGATTGAATGTGTTCAGAAAGAATAAAGACCCTGCTTGAGCAGGAATCTTGTTAGATTTATTGACTGTGAGACAATGATGCTCATTATATGGGTATTCAAATCAAAGAACTTTGTTTTTTGCTCTTTGTAGAATGTCCATGTTTTGAGAGGACTGTAAGGTAAGTATATTCAAGTCTGGAAAGTAACACATTAACGGCTGTGGTCTGTCTTGATCATTTTGTTAATAGATGAGTATGTTGTTAAGGAACCTTGAGCTGAGTAAGTGCTTTATTATTTTGCTGCTGTTTGTGGTGAAGGAAAGGTAGCATTTGATCAAGAAGTATGTGTAATAATTGGGAACGCTTGTGGTGTGTAACAGCTTGTGTAATAATTGGGAAAGCTTGTTGTCTGTAACAGCTGTGAGAAACTCTCTATGAGGGATGAGAATATTAAGTAGTCAGTCTCTCATTAGTCCCTAATAGCATAACTGTAAATTTTTTTAGGGTCTTTTTGTTTAATTGAAGCCAGTTCCAAAAGTTACCAAAGTCTGTAAGAAGTAGCAAGTTGATTTCAAAACTAGAAGGTGCTGCCTTGGTCATAACTATACAGTAAACACAAAAGAAGTCAAGGTCAGGAAAGAAGTTGCCAAGACAGGTTATTAATGAATAAAGAAAAAAAATTGGACCAAGATTCTTGTGGTACATATTTGTTAGTGGTAATGACTATTGAATCCTGATGATCAGAGTTTATAGTGTATGATCTGTTCTGGGGGGTATTTATTAAATCAAAAGCAGACATGTTCTGAAAATCTGCATTGCCTCAGTTTTGAGAAGAGATTGCTATGATCATCACATTTGAATGCCTGTTTTAAATGAATGAAGATTGCTCCCGTAAGTTCAACTTTTTTAAGATTGGTGGTGTATTTGGGTCTAAAGCCATGTTGCTTATTTGTGAGAATGTCATATTGAAATACATACTGAATAACCTGTTTTTAAATGAGTTTTTCATAAAGCTTGGCTATAGGTTCCAGTTTAACAAAAGGGCAGAAGTTGTATGCATATTTGAGAGCTACTGTTTTAGGGAGTGGTGTGATTATAACATGCCTAAATAGCGTAGATATTGACTTTGTGGTCAAAGATAGATTAATATATGTGCAAGAGCAGAAGAAAGTATGTAGCAGCCCAGCTTGAGAAACAAAGACTGGCTATATAGAAGTGGTTGTTGAAATGATTTAGAATTTTGCCTAATAAGGCTTAAAGTGCTTCTCGGTTATTACCTTGAAACAGAAGTCTGGGTCATTTAGCAGATAATAAAGGGAGGAGGAGTGGTTGACTTCAGGAATAATATTGAGAGATTTGTTGGTTGCTTATTTTGTGTTGAATAACATGTATGACTTTTTTGGGTGGCACAGTAGAACAGTGCAAAGTGTTGTGGTGAGCATAGCCTCTAGCAAGAGGTTCCCCAGTTGCATGTCTTCCCTGTGTTCAAGTGGGTTTCCTCCAGGTGCTATTGTTTTCTCCCACCTTTCAAAGACATGCAGTAAGTGGACTGTACACTCTAAATTGGATATAGCTGTGAGTTTGCATGTGAGTGTGTAGTGTGGAAGAACTACTATGGCAGGGCTAGCCACCAGCTGGTGTAAACCTTGGCTTTAGATGATTGTCATGTTGAAGTGACACCCCGACCCCATGTGCAAAAATGGGAAAAGGAGTTATGGATGGATGAATGGATGGATTATTGTGTATTGCTGAAATGAAATATTCTTTGACTAGCCATATTTATTTTATATTATTCAGAAGGTGTTAAGGTTGGATAAAGTAACTATACTGTAGATTTCTACAGTAAACTGCTTTGGCTTAGATTACTTTTATACAAGCAGCTAAGGAAATCATTTGAATTAATTATGTTTACTATCATCAGCATCCCCTCCCCTCTGTCTTTCCATACAAGATTTCTAGCCTCACCCACTTGTGAAAACTGACTTGTGAAATAAGCAATTTTATGTGATTGCAGTCTTCTAGCTTTTAGTGAGCAATATTTATTTTCCATTGGTATTAGGATGTTAAGAAAGAAGATGAGAGCCATTGGTGGCCAGATTCAGGCTGAAAGGGTTGGGGGGGGGTCTTCTGGACCTGGACTATACTCAAAACTACTCTGAAGGAGAAGGAAGATATTTAGTAGGGGGTAGTCTGTGTTTGAATTGAATGAATGTCCTGACAGAGTTTTGTTGAACATTTTAAAGCAAGAGGTTTTGTTATTAGGCTTAAAGTGTTAAGGAAAGGGGTACTGAGATACTGGGAAAGGATATGGAGTTGGTGAGAGGATATGTCACCTCAGTTTGGAAGACTGAGTAAATCAGTTGTAGTGGAAAGTTTATATATATATATATATATATATATATATATATATATATATATATATATATATATATATATATATATATATAGTATATGTCACTAAACAAATGGGGCACAGTTTGAAGAACATGTCATGCATCACTTCAGCACAATGCCTTCAAGGACTAAAAATGTGTCTTCCACTGTATTTATTTTTCTTGTGCTATATAGTAAAATGATATAAGCCTCAACAAGCCATGCCCCATTCAATTACAATATTAGGTCACGGAGTAACCCAAGCCATAAACTGTGCCTGTAACAGGTGGACCAGTCATGTCATAGGTGACTGGTGTGTTTTGATAGATTTAGAAAGAAGAAATACCAATCATTCACACTTTGTTTATATAATGTAAGTCATATAATGCCTTGTTGCACACACAGCAAGATGAGGCTCATAAAAACTGGCATTATCTTTTCAATACTTTATCACTGTATGTCATTTTTTTATATGCATAGTTCATGTATGTCTGCTATTATGAGGATTTCATCTTAAAGGATGACTTCAATTTGTCCAGAATATTTTTCTCCCTTTTTTCATTTCACCAAGTCTTTTGGGTTTCTAATACCATGACAGGAATGTACCCCATTCCTAAGTCAAAGTACGATTAAAGTTCATGAAATTAGTATTGTTTCAGTCTTTGATGTCAGCCAAAAGAGCTCTTCACAGCACCCGCAATGTGCCCAGTAATGACTCCTTCTGCAATTCATATGGGGTTACATGTATTGGTAACATATCCAAATATGATTCTAGATTCTTTTTTATAAGACCCATTGCTTCTACTACTGTTGGAATTGTCTGTGTATCTTTCTTCCACATTGCTCTTGTTTCTGCCTGCAGATCCTGATATTTTATGACATTGTCTCTCTCTGTAGGCAAGACACTGTAGTCATGAGGTGTGCGACTGTTAGCAGTTAGGTTTTAAAAAACCTACATTTGTCTGTTTCTCCTACATGTTCAATGGACTTTGTAAATCAGAGTGCAAAGTAGCCTACTGTCTTGGGCCACCAATATTAACTTTTCATCTCTTGGTTTGAATTCGCCTCTCATTAACCATTCCTGTGTTCATTCCTGATCAGCATGAGGTTCTTCCAGAAGTTTTATACTTGCAACTATATTTATGTATTTTCCACATTTCTTGCCTTCACCTTATATTCTTTCTTTTGTCTTTTGGCATATTCAGTTGCTGCCTGATTTTTATTTATTTCTAGTTTTTCTTCCATTCGTGCTTGATGCTGAATGCTTCTGCTAGATTAAGCAGAGAAGTCATCTTAGATTTATTCTCCTCATGTTTTAAAACTCTCACTATGTTTGGGTCTTGTGAGGTCAGCAGATAATTGTGGAGTCTCACAATTGCAGATCTATATATGTAATCAATTTCAAAGAGGCCCATCCCTCCTTCTGAACGGGGAATATATAATGTTAGTATGCACTGACTTTTATAATCTCCCCATAATATCACCTAGATGTAATTTGTGGCCAGAAACCATTCAGCACTTTTCAGTTTATGTTAGGATTTTATGATCTCTGGCAGGAAAAATTAACTATTTTTATTTCCATTCAGACTGTGCATTGTTTTAGAAAGGAATTTTCGTAACCTGTATTGGAGTAAGCATAGCCAACATACTTTCTGTATCTTTTACTACCCACAATTTTACATGCTAAGTCTATATCATAACTTCGAAGATGTAAAACTTCAAAAGTTAAAATATCAAACCCACAACATCGAATGATGAAAATAGCGAAGCCCCTAGGGCAAGATTTCAGTGGGCCATTCCGTGGCTTCGCTATTTCCTCTGTGGTGAAGTGTAATGGACCTTAGGGTTACGGTGTGGGTTAAGGTAAATGGATAGTTAGTAATGTATGTATGGTGTAGTGTAGGGTTGGGTTTTGTTAACTGTATGTGTGTATATTAATTAGTTTGTTTGTGTATAGATTCGTAGGGTATGTGTGCGATAGTTACGGACCTTAGGATTAGGGTGTAGGTTAAGGTAAGTGGATAGTTAGTAATGTATGTATGGTTTAGTGTGAGGTTGGGTTTTGCTAACTGTATGTGTGTGGTTTATTTTATTTTGTGTGCTTGTGTTGTGTGGATGTTTCTCGGAACAGCAATTTTCTCCCTATTTATCTATTTTGCTATTCTGAGTGTTCGATGATATCAATATTCGAAATTCCAAGTTTGAACTTATGGTGTTTGATATTTTGGAATTTAGAATATATGATATAGATAGGGCGGCCATGGTGGTGCAGTGGTTAGCATTGTTGCCTCACAGCAAGAGGTTCTCCGGTTCGATCCTCGGCTGGGGTGCCTTCTGTGCGGAGTCTGCATGTCCTCCCTGTGGTCGCGTGGGTTTCCTCCGGGTGCTCCGGTTTCCTCCCACATCCCAAAGACATGCTGCAGGTGGATTGGACCCTCTAAATTGGCCCTAGGTGTGCATGTGAGTGTGCCTTCTGTGGAAGGTTGGGCGCCGGGCTGGCAACTCGACACTGTAAAACTCCACTGCCAATCAATGTGCGGACAAGGTGATCCACTGTGGCGACCCCTAACCGTGAAAAGCTGAAATAAGAAGAAAAATATATGATATAGACCCCTAAGATTTCATTGCTGCAACAAGGAAAGTGTGAAAATGAAACTGCTTTAAAAAGAAAGAACTTTTAGATAGTTAACCTGTGACACTACAAAAACAAACTGGTAAGTGCTCTAATTTTGGCCAGTAAAACACAAAAGACTACCAAATGTAACCTAAGAAACAATGCCCTCAGCAACCTCACAAGCCCACAACACAGGCAACACCCACCCTGAAACATAGAAAGCGTCACCAAAAGCCCATAAGGCAACCCTCTACACAATCCAACATCCTAGTCATAGGTGACTCCATTTTGAAACACACTGATGCACCTATTACCAAGGAGAGTGTCACAGTCAGCTTTCTATCAGAGGTCAAAATTCACCACTTCATGCAAGCACAAGTCTTTGCACCACAAGTAAACAAATGACACAATCATAATACAAGTGTGTGTAAATGACTTAAGATATACATCCTTGGGTTATATAGAGAGAAACATGATGGAGCTCTTGGAACACGTTTTCAGAGAGAGGTATGAACCTAGCCTTGAGCAGCATTTTACCATCATCAAAAAGGATGCCATAATACAAAGAAAAGCTTATTGACTTTAACAACTGCCTTAGTTTCTGGTGTCATTCAATATACATCTGCCTGTAAACAGATGGAAGACAGTCATAACAGCTTTGTCATCGATGGCTTGCACCAATCCTGTTTACTGACCAAAATTTGTCCATCCCTTTATTAGGCCACATCAATCCTCAAACGTTTCCAACATAAGAAAACAAAAGCCAGATAATATAAAGGTCCTGCTGCACAATATTAGGAGCCTTAACAAAAAACTTCACTTTCTACAAGCACTCCTTACACTGGAAAACATTGATATGTGCATCATTATGGACACCTGATTCAAAACCATTAAGTGCACTTTATGAGTTCAGGGTTTCAATGCCTACCAAATATGGAAGCTCACAGTACTAAACTCAGTAGCATAGCTAGGTAGGAGTGAGAAGGGCAACTGCCCTGGGCACAAAGTATTGGGGGAAGGGTAATCAGCCTATCCTGATCTCTCTTTAATGCTTACTGGCTTTTAAAAGTTAGTATTGCACTTGCAGTCAAACCTGAGTGCTGTAACTATCCCTGTATGGGCTAAACTGTAGCAACTGCTTGCTAAATTGTAACAAGCAGTTTAAAACCTTTCCTTTTATTTTTAAACTAAAACCTGAGTGCTGCTGTGCTCCATTCTGAATATAAACAGTATCAACTGCTTTGCTATGTTTAAAAGTAAAGTAAAATCTGAACAAACACTTTGGTACAGTTTAAAAGGGGAAAATATTTCTTTTTCTATTTTTATTTTTAATGAAAATGAGAGGAAGACGGGTTGAGGGCAGCGGGCAGAAATGAGACTTGATTGTCTCCTGCATTTCAGGATCCCAAGGTACCTGATTGCGGACTATTTTTTTTTATTTGTGCTCTTCTATTAAATAACTAGGCATGAAGGGCTGAGAGGAGAGGGAGGGGGTTGTAGAGTTGTGGACTGGGTACTCCTGAAGTAGAAGTCCTCTTTTTTTTGGCTGACAGCGGTTGGGCACTAGCTTGTCAGCACTGGTTGAGCCAGCTATTCCTCTCACTAGATGAAAGCACTAAAGGTGGCAGTGACTGCAAAAAAAAACACTTTATCACTAGACAAGTCAAACACAATAATATAGAACTCCTCCACATCCATCTTACCATTAGCAAGACGTCTTATCCCATCATGGTTAACTAAAGGACCCCCTCTATGTCTGAGTCAGCCCTCAGCCCATAACTCATACCAAACTAACATGGAGTCTGTGCATTAAACCAAACACTGTTCTCCTTGGAGACTTCAGCTACCCATCCATGATCTTGGAGACTTATACATCCTCAAACATAAATGCCCAGAAATTTCTGGACTTTGTCAATACAAAATCTCTGAACCGCTTAGTCACCACTCCAACCAGTAGCAATAAAATTCTGGTTGGAAGATGGTCCTCACCAATATGGGACAGCTCTGCTTTCTATCAATTGCGCCTACTTCCCTTATCAAATCAGACCACTAATTAGTCACATTCACCTTAAGACTGAATCCAGCAGCATCCTCCAATACCATGGTCTTCAGAGATTATGCCAAGCTTAATCTCCTAAAATTGAGTGCTGATCTGGCTAAATTCAGCATTCCCTTCCAACATGATGACCCCATTGTTTATGCAAAATCCCTCACTGCCACATTCTATACACACTGAGCCAGGTGGAGGAGGGGCATTGACTACAACTCTGATCTGAGATATATAACAATAAGTATCTTGTTTTTCCTGCTTAGTTTTACTAGTTATTGCTTCTAGGAATTTATACATAGCACTTTTTATTCCCTACTGCATACTTTTTACTGTATTTTATTGCTATTAACTAATCTGCATGGTTAAACTAAAATTGTTTGCCTTACAGGGCCTGATAAATAAGATTTTTACTGTCACACTGTTTGTAAAGCTTTTTAGCTAGTTTCACTGTGTGAAAGGTATTAACAGGAAATGTTATCTACTTGTTAAGCACCTGTTTGTTCTGATTTCCTGCCAAGGTGTGTATCATATAACCAATTTGTTTGCAGTTAAAAGCATTCTGTAGAGTCTTCTTGCTCCTTTATCTGTTTAAAAACTTTAATTTTGTGGCTCACTGCAGTTCTTCTGCTCTGATAAAGATTTCTGTAGTGTTTACTGTCTAAAAGAGTGTAGGCTAGTAGCTGTAGTATTGTTCCCCACCCTCTCTCCCTGTTGGTGTCTTGCTGTTATACTTGGTGGCTTTGCAGTTGCCTGCCCCTACTGTAAATTTGATCTGGGACACTCCTCCCAGTCTAGTGTCATTAGCTCATTCTACCTAATACAGAGAGAACATTTGAGAAGGCCAACCCACTTCATTTCCTAACCCCTAACCTTGAATTATCTTCTGCTTATCCTCTCTCCCTTTCCTTTACAAAAAAAAAACTTTTTCCAGAATCTCCCTGTGTTCTGCTTAACTGTAACAAAAAAAATACGCTTGTTTCCTTCCTTTCCTGTAACTAGTCTAGTCCAGATACAGATTTGCTATATCCAGGACTGTTTGTAAGCTTCTGAGCTCCCCAAGCCTGTCTGTGTTGGAGGGAAGCCTGCTAGTTTATCAGTGGGAGTGGTAAGCACTAGGCAGCCTATCCACCACATAAGGAGTAGTTTTTGGCCCAGAAATTGTAGTTATTAGCTTTTTGGGCAATTTTTCCATCTCTCTCAACTTTCTGATTTAAAAGCCCACATTTGCACTTGTTTCTTTCCTATAACTATTCTAGTTCAGATACAGAGTCTTAGTTTTAGCACTTGAATTTGCTTATTTGTGCTCAGCACTTGTTCAGAACTTGTTGTAAGCACTAAATAAGCTAGAAATTACTACAGCACTCAACCTTCATCTTTACCTAGAGGAAAACAGTTTGTGTACTTACTTTCCTCACTTGCTTAAAGAAAAACAGCTCTTCTACTCACTTTCCTCACTTGTTTATAGGAAAATAGTTTTTTATTCAGGCATGTCCAAGGGCCAGCTCCCAGTGTTCTCTCCTGTCTATCTGATTAATCTGGGCATCTTGGGGCAATGTAGTAATTGCCTCATGTACACAGACAACCTTCTCCTCCTACCACCCAACACTACAAACTGTGAGAGATGCACTTATCTAGCCAAAGTGGAGGTAAAGCTCTCTCCAACCAAGACTGAACTTGACAGTCAAGAGGAGAAGGTAAACACTTGCACCACACCACACTCATCACATAGTCCATTTAAACCTACACCACCAAAATCCACACATAGAAACACAAAAATATTCACGGAGGCTCTCAGTAATAATCTGCTTAAGCAACAGAGACCTCCAAAGCAGAAACGCAAGCAACCTCCACCCCCAACACAACCCAAATGACACATATCCCACAGACTCAGTGTCCCCCTCAACCAGAGCCCATAAGGCAAAACAATATACCCAACACACTAGTCATTGGTGACTCTATAGTCAGGCACACTGATGTCTCACTCACCAGGCTAAACAAGGAGAAGGTTACCATCAGCTGCCTGTCGGGTGCCAGGATCCACCACATAACCCACGCACTCCGGTCACTCCACAACAAGTACAAATATGAGTCTGTCATTGTCCATGTTGTTGTGAATGACCTGAGACGTACCTCCCTGGACTACATGAAAAGAGACATGGAAGAGCTCTCTGATCTTTTAGCTCAGGCAGGTATGACCCTAGCCCTGAGTAGCATCCTGCCATCACCCAGAATGATACCACAGTACAAGAACAAAATGATTGACTTCAACAATTGGCTAAGCTTCTGGTGTCATTCTAAGGGGCTCCAGTATTTGTCTGCCTGGGATGACATGGTCGACAGACCATGATGCTTTGCCAGAGATGGCCTGCACCTGTCACCCCTGGGATTCCGGATACTGGCTAAGGCTCTTGCCACCCCCTATAGTGCCTTTTTAGGCAAGGTTCAAATTACAAATTCGCCACCATAACAGGAACAGGCAAGCAAAAACTGAGGGTAATGCTACTCAATGCTAGAAGTCTAAATCTTAAAATGCACTCCCTAGAGGCACTCCTTAAAATGGAGAACATTGATATCTGTGCAGTGACTGAGACCTGGTTCAAGGCTCCAGAGAGCACCCCTGCATTACCAGTCTATAACTCATACCACACTTTTCGGTCATCTAACCTGGATCAGAACACCAAAGGCAGAGGTGTGTTCATATTCATTAAGGATATCCACACCTCTGGGCTAGTTGCTCAGCATAATGCATCCGCGGTTATCTAAGTGCAACTAACTCTGGGTAAAACTGCAATCCAAATTGTAGCTTGCTACAGATCCCCCACCATGCCCCAGGATTCCCACTCCTCTTTTATTGATATACTGGAAAATATTAGGGTTCAACCAAATACCCTAATAATGGGTGATTTCAACTACCCCACCATTAACTGGGAAAACTATTCATGTACCAACTCCTTCGCTCAATGCTTTTTGGAATTCATGCATTCCAATGCCCTGGATCAACTTATCCACACCCCCACTTGGGGCAATAATATCCTACACCGAGTCATTACCAACATGAGTGACTGGTGTTCCACGCCTGAAGTCAACTCCTCTTTGGTCAGATACAGCCATAAGCTTGCCTTATATCCACCCTAGATATCCACATGCTGCCCCACCCCCATTAAGGAAACCATGGTAAAAAATTTCTCCAAAGCCAACTTCATGCTTCTTAAGACAGAAGTGGCGAACTTCATGACACCCATGCAGATGGACAATACAGTTACAACTGCTGAAGCCTACACAAATGTACTCTATGAGCACTTACACGAGTGCATGTATTGTGCTATCCCAAACAGAACCAAAATGCTATCCTCCAAAAAAAGGAAGCCAATCTGGTCAACAGAAGGAAGAAACTGTTGCAAAAGAGAATAAAATCCCATGAGTGGAGGAGCTCCCTGGTCAGTCTCAGTAAGAAGCTGAGATCCCTTATAAGATCATCCAAAGCTAGCTATAAAAACAAAATCACCACTGAATCTAGGGACAACCACAAAGCATTCTACAGCTATGTCAAGAATCTCAATGGCAACACCCAGATCCACTCTGACTTACAACACAACGGCATGAAAATTACAGAAACAATTGATATTGCCAACATCCTGGCAGATAGGTTCAGTGCTAACTTTACCCCCTCTCACCCCCTAAAGGGCCCATATCTATACAGGAAGAATGCAGAGTCCCTGTAATCACAGCTATACAGGTAAAAGCTACACTCTCTAAAGCCAAAAACACAGCATCCATGGGACCAGACAACATCCCAGTCTGCGTTTTACACGAACTTCAGAATGAACTGACTCCCCACCTAAGCACCATGTCCAATCATAGCCTCACATCAGGCTTTGTGCCCACTGAATGGTGCACAACAACAGTTATCTCACTCCACAAAGGGGAGCTACCACTGATCCTGGGAACTATCACCCTATTAGCCTGACGAGCCTGGTCTGTAAGGCCATGGAACATATCATCATGGAACTCATAAACAAAGACATTGCTAACCTCCAGCCTCATGACCCCACCCAGTTTGGGTTTGTGAAAGGCAGATCATGCCTCCTGAACCTTATTGGCAGTCACCAAAGCTGTAGACAAGGGTAAGGTGGTTAACACAGCCTGTCTTGACCTCGCCAAGGCTTTCGACACCATCCCCCATTCTGGAATTATAGCTAAACTCACTAAACTAGGTATACATCCCTATGTCACAAGATGGGATGCCAACTGGCTCACTGATAGAACCCACACTGTAAAAGTTGCAGACTCCAAATCTGACTTCAAACCAGTGACAAATGGAGTACCACAGGGTTCAGTCCTGGGACCTCTCCTGTTATCTTCTTCTCGGAAGTACAGGTTAACACAGAAGGCCTTTGGCTATCGAAGTTTGCAGATGACTGTAAACTAGGAGCCATAGCTAAGTCGCCAAATGATGTTGACATCCTACAGAAGGGCCTCACTGAGACAGATGCCTGGTGTAAGAGCTCAATGCCAAAAAGTGAATTGTCATCCTCTTTAGTAAAAACTCTGTACCCATGAACTACCACATAGGTGGCAGTCTACTTAATGCCGAATGTGTGATAAGAGACCTTGGGACTCAGGTGGAGAGTAGTCTCTCCTTTGATAATCACATCACCACAGTAGTCAGGAAATCCTTCTACATGACACACCTCAACACAAAAGGGTTCTCATCCAGGAAAAAAGAGGACATTGTTCCCCTCTATTCGACACTCATTAGACCCATTATAGAGTACAACGCCCTTTTTGAAATGTACCTCACAAGACTTCTGCAGCAGCTGGAAAGGCCACAGAAGTACCTCACAAAGAGGATTTCTGGCCTCAAACAGATGCTCTACACTGACCATCTTAAAAAACTCCAGCTTTACTCCATAGCATATCGCTTACTCTGAGGTGATCTCTGCCTAACATATATAGCTATGTCAAACCCAGAGCTGTTGGATATGCTACATCTAAAGAAATCCCAGTCCCTCCAAGCTACACACTCTAGGGACCTAAACCTTGTCACCACAATAAACAGGACATGCTGGAGGGATAGATTCCTGTCCCAGAGACTTCCCATACTTTGGAACAAGCTACCCATCTATGTCAAGCAAAGTTCCTCATTAGCACTCTTCAAGAAAAATCTTCATGAGTGGATGGGAAATAGGAAATATACCCCGGGGATCACTTTTATGGCTCTGCTCGAGAGGGTCATAGGAAAATAACTTTCTTGGGTGGCATAAGCCAGGGAACCTTGTTGGTTAGGCTTACTTAGGCCTTTGGGCCGATAGCATAGTACCTACCTATGATACTATGAACATGTAAACACAGTATAGTGATGAATCTGTCCCCACAACCTTGAAAGCAAATACAGTACCAAACTCAAAAATAAACTCATGATGAAACACAAATATAATCAGGTTATTTGATAAATGAAAAAACTCACTGCATGTAAAAATAAATGTAGCTCTTAAGATGCAAAAAAAAAAAAATATTGCTAAACTTAACAGGGAACTCTGGATGCAGATCAAATGAAACAAAGACAGATATGAGGTAAAAATTGCTACCCATGCAAAGGACAACCACAAAGCCTTCTTTAACTATGTTAGGAATCTTAAAAACAATATCCATCACTGTGCAGAGCAGGTAGTAAATAATATCACATACTTAGACCCAGAGGATAGAGCCAATCTACCAACTGATAAATTTATCTCTAATTTCATCCTCTCTTCACCTCTCCTACTTTCCCAGATCTTACACATGAATGCACATGCTTCTCAAGTCTCACATTAACAAGCTCTCAAGGTACTATCCTAGCCTAGGCCAAAAACACTACTTCTACTGATCAGCCTAAAATATGACCAGCCAGACCCCCACCACTGCCAAGGTTATTCAGTGGAAGCCTGTAAACAGGCTTTGTGCTAGATGAATGGAAGACAGCAGCTGTCATCCTCTTGCCCAAAGGCAGGGAGTGAATGGAATTGGGAAATTATAGACCCATAAACATGACCAGCCTCATCTTTAAGGCTATGTTAAGGATTATTGTGGAATTAATAAATAAGCACTTAAGTAACCTGCAAACTCCTACTTAACCTTATTGTAAGAAGGTTATTGAGGCAATCAGTATACACTGCATATTATACCATGACCCCCCCAAAACGTGCACGCTGATTGGCCAGCGTGCCCGTTGTAAATCGAGTTATACTAATGGAAAAAGGTCCGGTTGCCCGGACTTTTTTCCATTAGTATAACTCGTTTTTTTAAAACACTGTCTCGCTATGTTAAATGGGTTTAACATAGCGAGACAGCTTTAAAATAAGCAACGGAGATCTCCGTGATTATTTTAAAGCTGTCTCGCTATGTTAAACCCATTTAACATAGCGAGACAGTGTTTAAAAAGCAACGGAGAAAGCAAGATCTCTGTTGCTTTTTTATGTTTAAGCTATGTTAAATGAGTTTAACATAGCGAGACAGTTAAAATAAGCAACGGACATCTCCGTTGCTTATTTTAAAACTGTCTCGCTATGTTAAACTCATTTAACATAGCGAAACACTAAAAAGCAACGGAGATCTTGCTTTCTCCGTTGCTTTGCACAACTCTGATGTACTGCGCAGGCGCGCAGTACATCAGAACTGCCGCGTATGCCGGACATCTGCGTAAGGGCAGTAAACAGGCATTATACTATGCCATTATTTAAGAAAAGTAATAGTTTATTTTCTTAAATAATGTCATGGTATAATAGCAATAACCCACTTCTGGGTGTGGTAATGCTAAATTTACCCACGGTTTGCTTTGTTTGGTCCTCGGCCTCGACCAAACCACGCCAACCGTGGGTAAATTTAGCATTACCCACACCCAGGCGTGGGTTATTGCTATATCTAGACCTTGCTAAGGTATTCAACACCATCCCACACTCAGGTGTCATAAAGTATCCCAGCTAAATGTTACTTCCTGTGTAACCCATTGGATAACAACTTGTCTCACAAACAGAACACAGGAAGTTAGGGTGGCCAGTTCTACCTCCTCCAAAAGAACTGTCTCTAGAGGTGTACCCCAGTGTTCAGTCCTTGGGACACTCCTCTTTGGCTTTCACTTCTCAGAGATCAAAGCTATGGCTGGCCAAGTTTGCATATGATTGTAAACTTGGTGCTATCATAAACTCCCCAGAGGCCATGAAGATCTTCCAAGATGGCCTTTCCCAAACCAATAGCTGGTGTCAAAACCATGGACTAAAACTAAATGCCAAAAAATAATAGTATCCTTTAGCAAGCAAGACAGCCCTTGTAACTATCACATTGACAACACACCTGTGAAAATTGATCCAGTAGTTAGAGACCTTGAAACCTATTTAGACAATGAACTGTCCTTCAGTAACCACATATCCGCAATTATAAGAAAGTGCTTTTTCATTGCACAGCTTATTAATGAGGTTATGGAATCCAAGTCCAGGGATGTGATCATTCTACTGTATTCTGTACTGATAACACTGATCATCGAGTATAATGCCCCCTTTAGCTTGTTTCTGTCAAAACATTTGACACAACTTGAATGCCCACAACCCGTTCTCATTAAGAAAATCAGGGGCCTAAATCATAAACACTATGTGAACTATCTCACAGCCTTAACCCTCTTCTCAGAATGGAATTATAGAAGTAACACACTTCAAACAAACTGTTTTTTTTGCAGGGAGTCAAGCCCTCCAAGTTCCAATTAACTAACTAATATTCCAACTCCAAGATCATACAGTGCAGGAGAACAGGAAAAGGGGAACATTCAGTGATCTCACACAAATACTAGAGTTCCATTCAGTATTATCAAAATGTAATTGAAAACAGTGCACTTCAAAAAAATGACACCAATACATATAATACAAGCATACACAGATGTCCTTAGAAATTGTGGGACCCTTCAGCTGATCCCTTGCATCTACCACCCCAACCATTCCTCTACTTGCTGGATTCCTGGATTTAAGACTACTTCAGATTATGTATCAAAAATGTTTGCAATTACTGCATATTAAAAATAAAACAATGTGTTTATTTATTATCTTATATTTTGTCATAAGAAATTTTAAAAACAGAAGAAAAACAATGTACACATGGATTACCTGCAGATGCAAAAGTCCCTGAAGCACCTTTCCCATGGTCTGCTTAACAAACTAAGGCACCCTATAAGGGACCTGTTTGATGGAACACTTAGGTCCTGTGTCTATATGTTGCTTCATCAGGTGGGTGCACCGTGAATTACCAGTAAACAAGTCTCCAAAGTCCTGTAGTTCTGTCTGGATCATATGAATCTGGATAGAAGATGGAGGCACACTTCTTGTTTTTGTCCCCTTACATTTTTTTATTTATTCATTTTTTTATGTTCCCCTCTTTTGAATTTTGCTGTATTCTTCTTCACATTCCATGCTTAACAGCAGGACATACTGTAAACACTTTGTTCTCTTTATATTTTCTCTCTAGAAAAAATATAGTATATGATGTTATGACAACATACAGGTACTATACATCATTTTACTCACTGAGTTTTTTTTACCTCATTTACTTATGATTATATTACTCAGTGCTACATATTATCCTGACTTTTATCTCTCTGCATGCTTCCTCATACATTGCCACTTTTGCTGTAATATAGAATACAGTTTACTGTGTCTTCTGTTGTGCTTCTAACATGCAGAACCTTAAAATGATGTAGGTGGATCAATGACTCTCCTTGGTTAACATACTTTAAGTTAAGAAATTAATCAAACAAATATGTTTATACAATTTCACAGCCTCCTAACCTTTTGGATGATGTGGCCAAAAACTTGGGTATGTTTACCCAGCTCATTCATTCAGCAGCAGGTGAAGAAATTTTAACAGGAGTATCGAGACTGTTAATGCTACCCAGTTTTGTTCCATTCCTCCTGGGCAAGGAACAGTGAATCTTTTTTGTAATACTTCTAATAATTGTCACACTGTTAGTGGATCTCATAACATGGTGCAGGATTTGAATTCGGGACCATGGGTAAACCTTACCTTTTGATTCAACCTACCTATGAGCATTCAGAGTGGAACCCCTAAAGAGTTCTCTAGCCTTAAACAATCTTTAAAAGATTTTGAAAAGAAGTTGCTGAAGTGCAGAAAGTTTCAAATAGAAAACCCATACTTCCTTGAGAGTATTAAAGTGAAAAGGGTGCCTAAGGGGTTAAGTTGCTGGAAGTTCCCTAATGGAATGTTGTCAGATTCAGCTTTACATAAGGAATTATTGGATCTTTTTGACCATCACAGGTGCAAATTAATGGGGAGCCTCATGAAACATAATCAAAAGGATATCGATTCTTTGTTCCAGATGTACGAGCTGGAACATGTTATTACTAACGACTTACTCTTTGATAACCCTATTGATGTGTATAAGAAAATATATTCTGGTAAGGACAGGATTGCACTCAATATTAAGATCAGAAAAGAAAAGAAACTGAAAGAGATAGGATTGCCTGCCTCAAGAGACTAGCGTATCCTAAGCCTAGTAATAGGTTTGATGTTTATCACAGCAATTAATTGGATCAACAGCACAGCTCTGAACCAGTCAACGAGTTAAATGAAGAGCCTGCTCATTATAGTCCTGCCCATTTAGGACTGGCCTCACTAAGATGATTGGAGAGACTGAGGAACTGGTCAAACCCACCAGGGACCAATCAGAACTACTTCAGGGCAGACTCAGGTATACACAATTGGTAAAACAACTCGAGGCGGAACCGGAATTGAAGGAGGACATGAAACAGGTGGCACTCTGCCAGGACTACGTTTTTTCCAACTCAGACAAATTATATCCTTCTATTGTCTCAGACAACAAAGGTGATTTTAAAATATACAACTTCCCTGAACATGTTTTAGATAATAACATGGCTGATGTCTTATGTAAGGGTTTTAGTTTCGTCCCTACCTCTTGTTCTTACATCCACAAGCTCATTATCAACTTAAAGACCTTCTTGAGAAAACTAAATTTGAAATTGTTTTTAAAGATAAGAGTCTTGAATACACTCCCAATTTGTTATCTAGGAAGAGTGTGTTTAACCCATCCCTCCCCTTGTGCCTTACTATTTTTGAGAAACTCTGTGAATTTGACTTCAGGGCTTTCATTTCAAATAGAACTATGCCATTTGAACATAATCTTAGTCCTTTGGATTGTTCTGTTTTGAAACAGCTTTGTGACAACAAGAACTTATGGGTAATGAAGCCCAATAAGGGTGGAGTCATTGTTATTATGCACAAATTGGATTATGTGAATAGAATGCACTTACACTTAGCTTGATGATGATTGTTGCAAAGAGTCTTCATTGAATTGTGTAAACATGTCTTACAAAAAGGTGGATTTAATGATAAAAGATGCATTTGATCAAGGACAAATTAATCGTGAGCTTTTGGTTTTCCTTAACTCTAAATATAAAAAGAAAAATCTAACAAAGCTTGATTTCTAACTGTATAATAACCTTAAACCTATTGCATCAGAGGCCTCATGGGATATATGCAAACCACCCTTTAAGGATATCAGGTGTTTCAGCTAAATGGCAATTCTGAATGGCCATGACTTTTTTCTTTTACTTTCATTTTTAAGGCGATTTATGGACAACTTCAGGCCATTAAAGACAAACCCCTCTAGCTGTGGACATGCATGTTTCTGCCTTCTTATGATATCATCAGCACAGCATAAGAGGAATGTCTGACTTTTGGAAACAGAGTTTTCATACCCAGCTGATATCTATAAACATTAGGGTGTCTACAAAATATCCCAACTAGCAAACTAAAACAAAGAGTGAAAATGTCACACGGATAACCAACCGGTTAAAAAACACAAAAAGAAAAATCTAGTAGAGCTAGATTTCTAACTGTGTGATACCTTAAACCTCTTGCATCAGAGGCCTCATGGGATATATGATAATCACCCTTTAAGGATTTCAAGTGTTTCAGCTAAATGGCAATTCTGAATGTCCATGACATTTTCTTTTACTTTCATTTTTAAGTCTATTTATGGACAATGTCAGGCCATTAAAGCCAAACTCCTCTAGCTGTGGACATGCATGTTTCTGCCTTCTTATGACATCATCATCACAGCATAAGAGGAATGTTTGACCTTTGGAAACACAGGGTTATCTGCCTGCAGATAGCCCTCAGTTAATCCGAATACCATAGTCTTAGGATTTTGAGTCGGATGCTGTCGCTTCTTCCATGATGTCAGGTCGTCAGGGGTATAAAACATGCAGCCGACACCATTACATCAGTTTTTCTTGCCCCAATGTCAGGAGCCCCCAAACAGGAAGCTAGTATATGGTGGTGAACGCCACCAGTAAAAAGTAAATACCAATGTCATTAGGAATGGCCCTAGAGAGGAGAGGTAGACTGCAACAGTGAATACACTCGAACATCTACATTTATGGTAAGTGTACACAACTGCACTATGTTCTTCATGTTTCACTGTTGCAGTCATCACACTTGGGTTGATTCCCAAAGCTGAGGAAGGGTGGAGGCAGTTGAGAAGTGTTAGGGCCGGCTAGTAGGCCTTGCAAGACTGCTGTAGCAAATCCAGCTCTGGATTTAGAAAAGATTGATAAGTGGTAATGCTTGGTGAAGGTGTGTACAGAACTCCAGATTGCAGCTTCCAGAATATCCCTGGTAGGGACTCCCTTGAGGAATGCTTAAAGGTGGAAGTAGCCCTAGTGGAATGTGGTCTGATCCCCTGTGGGGTAAGTTTTTCATGGTGTTTGTAGCAGAAATGGATGCAGTGTGCTATCAATTTGGAAATAGTTTGCTTTGAAATTAACTCTAAATATCCTACTGTCCCTTCTATCTTTGGAGTACAGACAATTCATAAGAACATGCATGACCCCCCCCCCCACCCTTAACACCAATAGTAAACACTGATAAATCTAATATACATCTCTTAGCAAGGTTTGTTGATGTTACTCTTAAGAATTGTTTGAAATGTTTTGGTCACTTGTGCATTGATTCATGGCATTTTTTACACAAACTTAGTGAAGTGAATTTTAGTGAGTGCTATATTTTTCTGACCATAGTCTTTTTAATGTCATTCCACATGATGTAGGAATGGAATGGTTCCACAAATTTCCAGTAGACATGAAACAGTTTAAAAATGAAGATATCAATATTTTATATGATTTTATGGATACCATCCTTAAAAACAACTATGTTTATTTTGAAGAGCAACAATTTCTGCAAAGAAAGGGAGTGTCAATGGCGGCCACCTGTGCTTCCATAATTATGTTGCAATGGGAATATTAGTACAACTTTTTTTAAAATTCATGTATAATTACAGTGCTTCTAAGATGAGCTATTTGGATGTGGACATCAACAAGAATTATGTCAACAGAAACCTAGTGAGTAATATTTATTGGAACAAGCAGTGTGCCAACAAGGTAAACCAAAACCATGTAAAACATAAATATCTTGTAAAGAATTGCCCAGAAAACAACCTGCAGTAGTACATGTTTAATGGTTCTTCACAGATAAAAACTTAGTACAAAAAGTAAAAAATCTCCAGGCAAGCGGTTTCATCCATAAAAATTCAGGACTTCATCAGAATAACTTAAACAGAGATACAAGTAGTTTATATAGTGAAAGAACAACCCCTCCCATTAATTAAAATTAGTAACATCATCACTCCTTAAAGGTCCAGTATGATTTAAAATCAGGAACTAAAACAGTCAAGTTAAAAATAGTAGATTTGTATTTCAAATAGGCATTAGGGGAACAGCAATCATTCCTCAGTTGCCAAAAAATTCCATTGTTTCCAGTTTATTTTGCCAATGTCCCCTCTAAAGTCTTCCTTCACTGTCTGTAAAATACCATATTGGAATCCAGTGCAAAGGGGAGAATTTTCTAGGTGCCTAAATAAACCATTATTTTCATTTCTAGTTTTCATTGCATATAGGGGCTCGTAAATACAACATTGGGGGGATATTGGTAAAATAAACTGGAAACAATGGAATTTTTTGGCAACTGAGGTTAAATACCAAAACTAGTCCAGGTATTAATGATTGCTGTTCGCTAATGCCTATTTTGAAATACAAATCTACTATTGTAACATGACTGTTTTAGTTCCTGATTTTAAATCATACTGGACCTTAAAGTAGCAATGATGTCACTAATTTTAATTGATGTGAGGGGTCATTTTTTCACTATTTAAACTACTTATAACTGTGTGTGTTGTTCTGATGAAGTCCTGATTTTTTATGCACAAAAGCACTTGACTGGAGATTTTTTTTACTTTTTGTAAGTTTTTATCTGTGAAGTACCAATTAAGCTTGCCTTACTATAGGTTATTTTCTGGGCAATTTTCTAAGAGGTATTTGTGTTTTAAATATTTATAGGAAGCCAACTTACTTGAATAACTTGCTCCACTATTCTAGCTCACATCCAGAACACCAGAAAAAAATTATTAAGGGACAGTTTGAAAATGGGTTAGTAATGCAGTGTGATAAATTAACTGATATTTTTTCCTCCAGGGGGTACCCAGATATTATTGTGAATAAAATAAAAAATGAAATTATTTCAAAAAGGCACCAAAGAGTATATTTAACCCTACTGAGGGATGGTACTATGAGTAAATTGGTTCAGGATTATTCGGGCAAAAACTATACTCATGCTTTTGTTACCAGATTTAGTGTTGATCACATCTAGTTTACTGATATACTCTGAAAGCATTAGAGAATTTTTTTCTTCCTTTGAAGGTATTATAGAGTTGACAGGTGAAAAGCCACATGTTATATTGAGAAGTAAAACTTTCAAAAATTTTTTAGAAGCTAAAATGATTTTGCTATAGGTAGAACACACAAAAAAATGAACCTTTAAATGTGATGCTGTAGGCAATGAAAACACAACCTTAACAAAGAGAATGTTTTGGTTAATGATTTTATTGTTAAGTCCAACAGTCGCTGTACTTGCAACTCCATGTGGGTCATATATGTGACTGTGTAATTTATGCAGTAGTTTCTATACTGGGAAAACCCAAATAAAATTAAAAGACTGCATATATGATCATATGCTAGATATCAAAAATAAAAATGCTGACAATGCTTTATTTAAACATATTAGTAAGTTACCTACACATTTCAATTTTTTGTAGTTGAAAGGGTGATCAAGGATCCGGGGGTCATGGATGGACTGGATTGAGTATAAGGAACTTGTTTGGCAGATCGAATTGAAAGTTCACGTACCACCAGGTTTAAATAACTATTTATCTATTGCAAGTGTGTTAAAGCTTTGTTCTTATGATGTTTACATTTTGTATTTTCTTGTTATATCACTGTTTATTATGTTCTATCAGTATTTGAATTGATTTTGAGCTGTGAGAGCTTTATTAGATCTAATGATTAACTAACTTATTATATTACTTAACAACGATGAGCTTTTTGCTTCTATTTTATTTTACACCATGTGACTTAAGTATAGGGCTTTTTAAATGTTTTTTGATCCATTTTACTTATTCTGAAGAAGTCTTACTTTATAGGCTGACAAAAGCATTGAATAAAACATTGTTTTTGTGACCAAGTGTCTGTGAGTTCATTTTTAGTCATCTTGACCGGTTTGGGTTTTTAATGGCTGTTTGGTGTGGTTATCAAGTTATTGTTTTTTATGAAAATTTGATATTTTTTGTTTGATTTGAAACATTTGAATCTGGTGGTATACTAGATGCCATGGTATCATGAGTATTGTCAAAACATCTTTTGGATGACGGTGTCAGTAGGTATTCTGAAAATAACAATGATGTAAGTTGTTGAAGCAAGGATGGTTTTCTTGTCTTTAATTTATGTCTCTGCTGCAGTTTTACATAATTACTTGGGCAATATTTACAATGTAAGTATTGCACTTTAAAATCTCATTTTTACTATTAAGTGGAAGATGTATCCCATCGGTCCTGAAAGATCACATGGAAAAACAGTTAGAAGAAACCATCAAAGAGATGTGCCTATACTCATTATCAAGCCGATGCATTTTCAAGATTTTAGAGTGCTAGTTCTTTAAGATATCAATTTCAAAAAATTTTCAACAAGTGCTTATGACCACTGAGGTTAACATATTTTATTATCTTTGATAGGTATTCTTGTCAGGGTGCCACAGTGGTTCAGCAGTTTGTCGTGCTGCTTAACACATCTTAGTTTCCTGGTTTGGATCCCGGCTGGGCTGCCTTCTCTTTGGAGTCTGCATGTCATTCCTGGTCTGTGTAGATTTTTATTTTGTGCTTCAGTGTCCTCCCAAGGTCATGCAGGTAAGTAAAATGGCAATCTGCTGAAATGCACTAAGGTGTTTGCATGTGCATGTATGAGAGTGCCTCCAGTGATGGACTGCTGTCTACCTTACACCTGCTAACTGACAAGTGTGCCTTTACTGTAACCCTGAATAGGATAAATCATATGTTAGAAAATGAATGAATCAGTTATTCTTGTCAGGCTTTCATTAAGACAGATATGTTAAGGCACTTGTGCTCAGGATGATATTTTATAAATTCATACTGGGGTGCTACTGCATATTATGCCATAGTTAAATATTTCTAGTCTAGTTGATCATTGGGAGATGATTCTTTATACATTCATACAGGATGCTAGTATGTAATATGCCCCACCCAGATAAATATTCCTAGTCTAACTGATTGCAATGCCCCCTGCTCTGTGAATCTGTTCAGCTGCTATGCTGATTTCTTTTCTAAATCTTATGGTCTTATCTTCTAATCTGTC